>NW_022436949.1:6567926-6630614 GCF_009761245.1 Sapajus apella | reverse complement strand
AAAAAAAAAAAAAAAAAAAAAAACTATGCTATTTTGTAGTGCTTTTTCTCTAGCTCAGATAACTGATACATAAAGTGGTGATTTTTTGTGTGTGTTTTTTTTTATTTGATATTTTTAAACCACAGACCCAAGAAGGAAGAAGAAAGACATACAGTTTTTATAAAATCATTATTTTAAATGGACAAAGATGTAGAACTTGAGAATTAAGGACCAATCAGATACCTGATGTGACCTTGCACTTCTATACTGTGGGGCAGCTCATAATATTACTCCTGAGCTAGCCCAGTCACTCACTCCTCTTCTTCTCAAGAATCTTATTTAAGTTGGTAACTCTCACAGAAAGGCGGGATGAGTGTAAAATTACTGCCCTATTCCGTTTAGCTCAACTGCAGATTTGGGCTTGGTTTTGAGACCAAAATGGACCTCCTTCTCCATCCCCACTCTCTTGAATTAATGTACCTAGCTGCAAGAGCAAGAGCAAGATGGGGAGCCTGACTTACCTTCTTCCCTTATTTTTGCTTGGGAGTCTGAAGGTTAATGTTCTTTTTTTTTTTTTCTCTCAAAGGCAGAATGAACAGACTAGGCCATGAATGAACAGGGGCCTTCCCTGTGTTAATTCCACTCAAGAAATAAATGTGGCCAATTCAAGTGAGGTTCTTACCAGAATTAGTCACTGGTAGAGAAAGCCTGAAAATTCAGGCTGGTAGAACTATTTTCTGTAGAAGACAGAGATATTGATAAAAAGCCAATTTTGTCAGCCTGGCTTCTTTTCCTAAACAACAGACATGTACTTGCTTGAGATTACTCTCTAAATAACTAATTGTCAACAATTTCAAAGGTTATGGATATCAGTAGGTTTCAGAAAAGATTAGGGACAGTTCTTAGAGATTAAACAGATAAAGCAGAACAAAACAAAAATTATCAGTGGCTTAGACAAGAGGGAAATATATTTATTTTCATGTAAAAGTCTAGAGGTGGATAGCTTAGGGCCCCTATGGTAACAGGATTCAGATTTCTTCTGTCTTGTTCTATCATTTTTTTGTGTCTTCTACTGTTCAGATCACCTGATGGTCCAGAAGTGTTAGTTCAGCTTCTGTCAGCCCATCAGCATTCCAGAAAGCAAGAAGAAAGAACAAATTAAAAGGGGATAAAGGTAGGCATCAGCTGCCTCTTATTAAAGTGTTTAGAAACTGCTATGTGACTTATCTTTATATCCCATTTGGTAAATCGAAAGCCATGGCCATACCAGTATGGAAAGCTGGGAAAATTGAAATATTTTCAGTGGCAAGGTACCTAGCAAAAATTTGGAAGAAGAAGGAAGTAACAAGAGAGAAGAGAACAGCGATTGGGTGTACAACTAGCAGCCTCCACATAACAACAATTATTGTTCTCAAAACTTTACAAATGTGGAGCAGTTCCTTGTGCCATGAACTCACAAGTTTGTTTCTTGTTGAAGACGAAATCATCTTGTTCTAAGGACTGGGTTCCTAAAAGCGGCAGCTCAGTGATTCAATCATTAAGTGGGTGAAAACTTAAATACATTGATTTTTGTGTCCTGCTCTTCATCTTTTACCTTTGATAAATATGTTTTATTATCTGATCACTTTATTAGCACATTATTACACTAAAATTCTTGCTTTCATTATTTTCTTAATGATAATTTATTGTATCGTTTTCTCTGTTTCCTTAAATTTATTCTCTCTAGATAAATTTAGGTGTTAACCTGATTAACTACTACATTTTCATTCAGTGTAACTTATTCTTTTCTTCTTCCCTGAGTTTTATAATACATTAACCTTATCCACTTCTTACTTTGCAAATATTTTAAAAAGATTTCAAAACAATTATTAGAAATATCACATGGATCTGTCTTTCTATCTTATGTATCTACCTACCTACCTACCTACCTACCTACCTACCTACCTATCTATTCATTATGTTGGCTATGAAAGGTTACACTTAGGTAAACTTTCAATAGAAATCCATCAGACATTACTGAACATCTACTACTAAGGATGTTTAAATAATTGCTGCTTTAACATTAAAAGTTGATTTTCTCCAACCAAAAGCAAAAACGATAAAGTTTGGGGCTTTTGCAGTAATTGGCATTAGTAAATGGAGCATTTTTGGTTCTGACATTTCTTGAGGGATCCCGATGTCTGTAAACATATCTACTTCCTAAAGACATTAAATGACATGACACTTGGAAGTACGAATATGAATCTGTTATATGACTGCAAGGCTGGAAATTAAATAAGTTTAATTAACTGGTGAGGAAACCTAGTCAGCTGCCCAACATCTGTTTCTTGATTAGAGGAATTCATAATTTTGAGCAGTATAGAGTCCTGAGGATGTGTTTATTGAGAATGCCAAAGATGTATATTATATCAATTTGATGGAAGTCAAATTCCTAGGCAGGATCATCTTTCTTGTAATTTAGAAATAGGAGTGTCAATTAAGTTGGAAGCTGTAGATTGTGATTTTCCAGCTCTTTGCTAGAAGGAATTCTTAAAATACAGGTACATAGAGAGAAAATTTGTCTACTCAGGTAAACAAATGACAAATTTAGCAATCTTAGGATTGGGCAATATTAAGACATGTTCTAAATATTATTTATTTATTAAATTTTAATGGCCCAATGGTTAATAATCTTAATAATACTCATAATTAAGGCCACGGCAGCAAATTCTTCTCTTAGACCCTTGGTTTAACTCATTATTTTAGCCCCAACATGGCCAAAGAATCTTTGTACTATTCTATTTATTTATTCCTGCATAAGTAATGGCAACTAGTAAATTGGCAGGAGGTGGGGCAATCACATAGAATTAGTTAATATGTACAAACCTAAACCTGTTACAAAGCAATATTCTATGAGTTTCCTTATGGTGGATCCACTGTTTCAGGAGTGCTAGAACCACAATCTCTTTTGACCTGACTTTTCATGGGTAAGAGTCATGAATCTCTGTTAAATCTTTGACCCTAAATATAAGTGGCTGTTTTTTTAAAATTTAAGTCACTTTAATAATGGTAGAATTCATGCTTATAAAAATTATACCAATAGCTGTGAATCATGGCATTGCGTTAAAGATTAATGAGGTGGGGCCCGTGAGATTCTGGTCTTGCGTAAATGAAAAATAGTCTCAAAGTCAGATTTTAAGGATAGTCCGGGGGCTTAAGCAAACTCCTTATATCTTGTGGATCTTATTAATGTTCCCTCTGGGTAATTGCTGCTACATAAGCTGAATTTATCTGCCAATGAGAAAGAACTAAATCAATACAATTGGCTAAAAGAAAGAAAGCATATGATGCTCTTGACTGTAGAATTCATTGCCTAAGTTGGTAACAAGAAAGTAAATAACATTGGAATACAGCCAACCTCACACTAGGAAGCAAAGCGAGATTGAAAAAGCCAAACGATGTGAGCAAACTTTGATGCTATGTTACTTTTTGCTTTGATTTGCACTAAGCTTATATTGCCAGTCAAAGGACTTAGAAGCTTAAATTAACAACACGGTAACATTTCCAATAGTGTTAGCTTTGGTTTCAGTTTTGAATTTTCAGATCTCTTATTTTTCTTTGTGTTAAATGTTTGTAGCCTTTCTCTAATCATTATAAAATTAGACTGGTTCTGAATGTTGTTAAATAATGTTAATTTGTGGCTTTTACACTTTTGCCTGTCGACATTTTACTATTTGTAAAGTAAATATAGAATGTATAAAAGTGCTAGTGGAGCAGCACATATTTTTGTTTTCTTTGTGTAAGAAAACCCTTATAATTTGAGATTGCCTTAAGCAGTGTTTGTGATAAACCCTTGATGTAAAGACTATAACAACCACCTCAACAAAAGTCTTTCTTAAGGTGCTACGAATATGCAGGGTCAAAAAAATTCTATTCTTTCCTTGTTTAGAAATTATAAGTAGATCTCCATCTCTGAACAATTTTCCATTGGGTGAGGGAGTATATAGGAGTGTTTTAGTATTTTTGGCTTTCAGAGAGTTTCCTTCTCAGAAAGCATCTTGTCCTGAGGGAATGTTTGAGATCCATGGCTGTGTTATGAAAAGAAGTGCCGTGCAGTGAAAACACACTTCATAATAGCTCATCAGCTGGCGGTGCCAGAAAACAAGTTTAAAATATGAACATTCCTTTTTTTTTTTTTTTTTTTTTTAACTTAATCTTTCTTTGCTAGAGCACTAGTGACCAGACACACACATTCAAACCTTATTGCTGGGATGCTTATACACACACACAAACACACACATGGACTCAATATTCACACACACAATGCTAATTGAAGATATAATCATGGTACTTACTATAATTTGCTATCCCCTTGCTAGTGTCTGTTACTAGCCACTTTGCTACAGCTATCATTTTTATTGCCAGAGAGAGTCAGTGATAGGCATAGAATTATTGCTTGATAATAACACCATTTCGGCGTGTGACTACTGTATTTGGACTTAGGGCTATTTGTAACTTGTTTGATCTGCAGCTCAGAGCAGTAACTAAACAGGCTATTCTAAATGTGCACATTTGTTATCCAGATACCATAGATCAGGGTCAGCTGGGAAGCACCCAGCAGTCCATTCAGGGCTGTTGTAAACTCATGTTGAGTTATGTCTGTGCACCCAACCCAACACCATTCACTCTTGGCATTTTCAGATGGCACCAGCCTCTGTACCAATAATTTGTGCATATTTGTGATTGAAAGTAGGTCCAGTAAAGGAAGCCATATGGTTTGCCGTTCAAGTCTGATGCATTTGTGAAGTAACAGATGCAAAATCGAGCACACCTGGAATTCAAAGGCAGAAGCCCTGACAGTGCAATCTGTTGTGTAACACCGTATATGCTTGAGAATTTGTGGGGATGAAGTCCCTACAGAAATAACCTGCCTTGAGAACCCACATCTTAATACATAACCTACATTGGCTGTTGGGCATTTTTTATGGCTGGCTACATTTATAATCTCATTAGTTTCCTGATGATTGAATAAATACAGTCACACACAGTTTATCTGAGTGAATAAAAAGAATAAGAGGTATAATATGAAAATGCAGGCAGTATCTTAGCTGTATTGTTTTGTAATATGGTAGTAAGGTTTTTACATAAGGTGGGTGTTGTGTGCGGTCATTGCTGAGTTTTGTGTAACTCTTTTACACAAAAGGGGCTTCTTTTTGCATTATTTTTTGTGCTCTACTAGTAGTGGTAACTCCTCTAGGATAGAGATTGGCAGTGTTGCAGAATGTCACGTGGATTATACCTGGATTGTTTAGACCAAATATTACTGTAAAAATCTGGGCTCAAGGAGGAGTAGGGCTGAGGCACAATCTAGTTCTAATGCATCTGTCAGTTACAAATCCCTCTCATAGCTCTATTGCATATTAGGACAATAACCCTAAATGACTGATAGCCAGAGAGGTAATGTAGGTACCTAGAAACAAAGATTTCTTTTTATAGTCTAGGGATATATAGAAAAGATTCATTTCATTGGGTGGTATGATCAACATCTAAGCTGCCACGTGAGGGTGTATTAGCCAATCTTAAAATAAACTGTAGGATTTTTTGTGTGTCGGAAACAGTAGAACAAAGGAAAAGAGCAAATCTGTCCACAGTGGTCAAAAGATGTGCTTGAGAAGTATAGATCAAACTGGAAGCCATTATGTTAAATGAAATAAGACAGACAAAGACAGATTTCGTGTATTCTCATTTATATGTGGGAGCTAAAAAAAGCTGATCTTATGAGGAAAGAAAGAATGGTAGATACTATAAACTAGAAACAGGGTGTAGGTAGGAACACGGGACGAAGAGGGGCTGGTTAGTGGGAACAAACGTACTATTAGACAGAAAGTATAAGTTTTAATATTTGCTAGCAAAGTGAAATGACTATGCTAAGCAACAGTGTGTTGTATATTTTAAAGCAGCTACAAGAGAGAACTTGAAATGTTCCCAATACATAGAAATGATAAATAAAATGACAATATGCCAAATACCCGACTTGAAGTGTATTCTATGCTTGTAACAAAATATCGCTAGTACCCTATAAATATGTAAAATACTATGTATGAATTTTAAAAACCTGCTTCAGTATCCAGCAACTGTGTTAGGTTAAGAGAATGTCACTATGTAGATTAAGAAGACGTTGCAAGTGCTGACATTTTATATAGTTTTATATGAGAATTATAATAGTGAAGGGTATCATTATTCTTCGACTAATTCGAATGGGAATTATAAAAGGTGGAAAATGTAAGCTAAGCAATTTTTTAAAGGTAAACTCAACAATGGGCTTTTTTTTTTAATGAAGAGATAAAATGTTAGAAACTTCTAAGTGGAGAGATGCTGAGAAACAAGTGTGAGTCAGAGAGGGAAATCTTTAGGTCATCCAGATATTGAAGAGTGAGGGACAGGACTAGGAGAGATATGGCTGAATTGAGGAGGGATTTGCATTACTTTAACCTGAGTGTAAGGGCAGTCAATAACAAGAAATAGTCTCACCAAATAAGTTCAAGTTATTGATCAAAGTTGCACTGAATTTTGCCTTGTCGATAGGACTTTATGCTAATAGCATTATAATTAAAGTTAAAACATGCAAATTTCTTAGGGGAGCGTGAGCACCTAATTATTTACATTTTGGAGGAAGTCTGGGGATAATCTGGGAGGATTTTATTCCACAACTTATGTAATTAATGGAAACAATATTACTTTTTTATACACCATGGCCCGTGTATACCTATCTAACAAACCTGCACGTTCTACACGTGTACCCTAGAACTTAATGTATAATAAAAAATAATAATAATAAAAAAATTGCAAGGTGGGAAGAATTGGAAGTGGACTAATTTCTTTATCTTTTATAGCAGGGAATCAGTTAACATAGGTTAAGGGCCTAAGTTAACACATGTTAAATAGTACAGTCATTCCAACCTTTTCAACATTTAGAACTAATTACTTAAAATTTAAAATATTAATATCTATTATGATAAAATTTTAAACTTCTGGTAAATTCAAGGGAACTTTCATATTTGTTTGCTAAAAGTAACATTGGTATGATTCCAGTTTCATACAGTTATTGTCCGTCCGTCCGTCCTTCCTTTCTTCCTTCCTTCCTCTTTCTTTTCTCGTCCTCTCTCCCTCTCTTCCTTATTTTCTTTTATGTGGATAGCCCACACATAAGCTGCCTGGAATGACGTTTAATAAATGGCAATGACAGTTGTTTTAATTCATTATCTACTTATTTTATTCTTAGTTTTACAGTGGGTATAAATTGTCATTTAATTGTTATTAATGGTGGTATTCATGTTTTTTTTTTTGCTGCTGTTATAATTTTTTGCTTTTACCATCTTTGGTGCAAGACATTACTTGAATGATTTTGTATATATGTTTCTCTCTTTCCCACTTCATTGCCAGTATTTTAATTTTACCCAAGGACTTTAATAAGTCTTTTATAAAGTATAGTTCTCTTATTTTTTCAAAGATACTGCAACCTAAACAACTTTATCAAAATATTTTCTAGCCTTTCCCTCACTCTTGAATTTGAATGCCTTCCTCCAGCCCATATTAAATGCAATCTTTACTTGTTAATTATCTTTACCTTTACATTGATCTTTAATATCTTTCTACAGGTGAGACCTATAAACTAGCACCTTGTGATAAATTTTAGTAGCTAATGGCTATTGCTATGACAGGTTTAAAAATTACTCTTTCTGTTAATCAATCCTTCTTCATATATGGGAGTTTGGAAACCAGCAGCTTCTATTTTTGATCCATTCTGTTCAATACTGTTCCCAAAACAGTTGTAAATGCTTACCTTTAACATTGTAAATAAATACATATCTCAGAATCAGCGTTTCTGTCAATAAATTAGTTTTGAAAGGGTTAATCTAATTTATTCACTTTTAGCTTGCCTTTAAGTGTAATAACTGCTTCCAAGATCTGTCCTTGAACTCAAAGACTAGAAGTGTGAATGCTATAGTAGGTCACATGATCAATCGTTCCTGATTCTTCACTGTCTTCATTTGATCGCTTTATACGTTCATACATCTTACTATGGAACTTTGCAGTACCTCAGATAGTCACCTAAGTCAGGGGTCCCCAACCCCACGGCCACAGATGAGTAGTGGTCTGTGGCCTCTTCAGAACCAGGCTGCATAGCAGGAGGTGAGCTGCAGGCTAGCCAGCCTTACCACCTAAGCTCCACCTCCTGTCGGATCAGAGCATGAGCTGCATTGTGAACTGCGCATGGTGGGGATCTAGATTGTGCACTCCTATGAGAATCTAACTAATGCCTGATGATGTGAGGTGGAACAGTTTCATCCTGAAACCATTCCCCCACTCCTGTCCATGGATTGGCTTCCATGGAACCAGTTCCTGCTGACAAAAAGGTTGGGGACTGCTGACCTAAGTGTGTTTCCTTGCCTCTTTGAAATTGGACCTGGCCTTGTGACTTGCCTTGGTCAACACGAAAGGGAAGGGAGAAGAATCTGTAAATGTGTTGTCACTAGTCTCAGTCATCTGTGCTTCTGCCATCTGCCCCAAGTACTTCCTGCCTCAGAATAACAAGGGAATGAGCAGACCTGAATTTGACATGCACCCTGGAGGTCAGACAGAGAAGTGCCAAGATACTTACTTTTGTGAGTTACCTGTTAGTCAAGGTAAGGCCACATATTATTTCAGAACAACCCATAGCCTGTGGAAAACCAAGCTGGGAGTGAAGGATAGTAGAGAGAAGAAATGGTTCATGATTTCATTAAATGAAAGTTAAATCTGAACCAAGACAACAAAATTATCCATAGATAAGCATCAGTGACTGCAAATAAACCATGTGTATGTGAGGTGGGTAGACACAAATTTCTGTAAAAACCATCAGCTATATTCTGTTCTGTTGAGAAAACATGAGTAAACTAAGTACTAATGAATCATATTCAGAGTCCCTCTTGTACCTGATTTTGCAGGCATTAAGTCATGACTTACATATGTACTTGAATGACTCCTACACATCAGGCACTGTATGTATTAGGCTAAGTGAAATTGGTGAATGAGACAGCTATGGCCCTGCCTCCATGAAGTTTACAGTCTTGCAGGGAGACACTCAGGCTGTCTTTTAAAATGTTTTTCTTCCAGTTTCTCAAACACACACAGCTCTTTCAGCCTCCGGTCAGGGCCTTTCTGCATGCTTGCAGGGACACTTCTTATCTCTGCCTGATCCTCTGCTTTCTCTTGGCAGCCACTCTAGGTAATTATAGACTGTGAATTGCTAAAAGGCAATTGAAATGAGTGTAGAGATGGAGAGCTAACAATTCTGCAGGAAACTGAAGGATGAGAAGAAACTGGGCACGTGATCTCTCGGAAACAGGAAGGAGCTGTGCCTTTCCCAGAAGTGAGAGGAGGTGGCTGTGGCTGGTACACAGAGAACCAAAGTGAGAGCAAGAGCCAGGCCGTGCAAGACTGTGGGTAGTGTGTGGTACCAAAAAGGGAAAGGACCTTGTTTGCAGTGCAGTGGGAAGCAAAGGGAGTATTTCAAGGAGTGCATACTTAAGTTCTGCCTTAAAATCTTACTTTACATAGGCAATAGATGGAGGATGTGGAAGAGAGAAAATGGGGAGAGTGATAAGGGAGCTATCACAGAAATCCGGTTGAGAGGCAATTAGCAATCTGGAGTAGAAGGACAGTTAAGGAAATAGAAGTGGAAAGATTAAAGGGACACTTTGAATGTAGAAACAACAGAACTTGGTGATGGGTTGTAAGGAGTGACTTAGAGGGGACACTTAGAGACAACATCCAGGTTTCTAAGAGCTGAATAGCAATGATCAAAGGAGAGTGCTAGCTAGATTTGTAGACCAGGCTGCTGGCTGGAGACATGCCAAGATGACTGATCAGGAATAGCATTGATTTAAAGAGAGCCTTTGATCATAAAAACTAAAGTACAGACAGAACACAGTGGCAGGTGGGACTCAGAAGAGGCACAGACAAGCAAAAGTCTAGACAGGTCATGTCCGCAGGCTATTCTCAGACTGGCGACCTGGTCCTACCATCATGTTTTAAAACCACCAGGTCACCAAGGCAGGGTGGGAAGCAGCATCAAGGAAGACTGTATGATAGAGTGCAAAGAGGTTCCAGAATCAAGCATGTCTGAGAAACAATTACCGGTTGCGTGATCTTATGTGAGTTCCTTGAATTACTTAACCTTTCAGAGAGCCTCAGATTCCTTATTTATAAAATAAGATGAGAATATTTTACCTTGTGTGTTTGTTAGAAAGATTAATTCCACCAGTGTTTACAAAATACCTTGCATAGAGTAGATGCTAAGAATGTAGTTCTCCTGGCCTCCCTACTGTGTAAATTAATTCATATCGTTGAGAGCTCTCACTCATTCAGCTCCATGACTAATCAGATTCTGACACTAAAGGGCTTGGTTCTTGTCCAGCTCGCCTCCAGGCTGGGAGTGGGAAGTGAGGAAATAGGAATGGGAAAAGATGGAACTAATAATTATGGGGTATTCTAAATATATGGTGTATTCTAAACCATATGACATTACATATCATGATGTGTGGTGTTAAATTCTTTAATTCTTATATCTTCAGAATAACTCTGTGAGAACAGTTTGTTTCTTGCTTTCTCTTATAAATAAGTACATTTAAGCAGCATTTTAGAGATCTGAGCAAGGTTTCCTAGCTCCTGCCAGAAGAATCAGGATTGAAATATGCTGGGTCTGATGCTCATACATTTTTTCTTGACACTGTGCAGCCTCTGCAAAAGACAGGACTTTCAGAACTTTAGTTCTGAAACCTTAAAACAAGTCCTGATTTCCAAAGTAAGAAGTTGTCATTGTCTACAAAATAACCTTTTTTCCTCCTTGGGAGGGACATGAGAGGTTTATTTGCGGGAAATGGTTTTGAAGGATTTATATCCTCTTTGAATTTGGTGGAGCTGAGTCATTTTATTCATGAAATTTAGACATACTCTTTATTTTAGAGATGGGAGACTACTGAGTCTCCAAATGGTTGTTTGACACTTTGAGACATTCAGCTAGTGGCATTTCACTATTTTAGTTCAGTAGTCCTTCAGTACTTTCATGCTGCTTCAGGCATCTTAAGATTTTTTTCTTCTATACCATGATTCAATCTTTTCGAGAAACAACAATACTTTTTCTTAGTAACATGACCAGTGGAAAACACACACACACACACGCACACATGCACACGTGTACACACACACATGCCTCTCCCTTTGGATAATTGTCATCTCAATTTTGATATGATCAATACAGAACTCATAATTTCCCTGCCTTAAACCTGCCCCATCGGCTCCTAGACTCTTTCCCTCTTAGTAAATGGTGACTCCAGAACATAAACCTCCATCATCCTTGACTCCTTTTTCTCCCTTTTTTTTTTTTTTTTTTTTTTTTTTTGAGAAGGAGTCTTGCTCTGTCGCCAGACTGGAGTACAGTGGCACGATCTCGGCTCACTGCAAACTCCACCTGCTGGGTTCAAGCTATTCCCCGGCCTCAGCCTCCCAAGTAGCTGTGACTACAGGCACATGCCACCACACCTGCCAACATTTTTGTATTTTTTAGTAGAGCTGGGGTTTCCCCATGTCTCAATCTCCTGACCACCCACCTCGGCCTCCCAAAATGCTGGAATTACAGGCATGAGCTACCACGCCCAACCTTGACTCCTCTTTCACTATGGAAATAGACCTCCCATCTGTACCGTCTTTAAATGTCACACCCTTCACTGCCACAACCCAACACTATTTTTTGTCAGGGTGACTTCAGTAACCTCCTAAGTAGTTTTCTGCCCTTGCCCTTCTCCCCACCCACCCACTAGTTTCCATTCTCGCCAGAAGAGGCGACTGATTCCTCATAATCAGGATCCCTTGTAATCCCTGTTGGATCTTTGTAAGACCCAACATCTGCACAAGGACTTTCTACCGTGAGGGATCTGAACTCTCCGACCTCATGGTCTGACCTCGTGGTCTGCTCTTCCCTCTCACTCCCTTTGCTCCAGCCACACTGGCATGTAGCTCCTCCAACGTGCCCACAAACTGCCATCTCAGGACCTTTCACTTTCTATTCTTTCTGCATGGAAACCCCCTCTCAGATGGGCAAGTTGCCAATTTCCACATGTGCTTGATGGCGCTGCTAAAATATCACCTTGTCAGAAAGGCCTTTCGTGACCACTCATTATTAAATAGCAACACCCTCCCCAGACTTCAGCTCTCTTTCCCCCTTCTGCTTAGTTTCCTCCACAGCACTCGTCACCGCATCCCCTTGTATGTTGGTTTCTTGTCTGTCTCACTAGACCCGCCATCCTGCCTTGCCTGCACGTTCAATGAAGACAGGGTTTTTTAGTCAGTTTTGCTCACAGAGTAATGCTTGGCTTGAACTGAGAACTCAGTTTACATTTGTTGAATGAATAAATTTATATTAATATTGCAATATAACTTGTCATTCTTGTAGGCTGTGTCAAAGTTTTAAAGTGTTTTAATTATAATTATTTTTTGATTGCTCTTATATTGCTGACCTCTAGGTTTATTATAACTAACTTTGGCTTTGATAAGAAATAGTCCCAACTTGGAGAAATAGCAATTTTTACAGTATATCCCCACCACCAATGGATAGTATTATAGATAAGTCACTTTTTTTTTTTGCAAAAAATATTGTGAAATAAAATATATCTTTATGGAGCTCATTTTTGGTGTAGAAATTTTCCATATTCCCATGTAACACTAGATTCTGGTGCATTTATTTTGTTTGCTTTAAAATTTAATGCTTATTGTGTTTGCAGAGCTAGAACTGAATAAAAATGAAAACCTTATGCTATTAACAAATATGCTATCAAGAGATTTAATCTATTTCTTGTAAATTTTAACATGTAGGATGAGTAAGGATTCTTTTTTCCTGACTTAATTCCCATCGACCATCATTTGTGCTGCAAAAATGAAAGTCTGCATTTTAACTTGTCTTTCAGACAAACTAAGACTGTCTTATTGAATTTCGAAACATGTGCACTTGAAATTGGAAGTCCGCTGTCAGTGAGGAGGGCCTCCTTTACCATATCTTCTTGCCTTCTCTCCTGTGATGTGGTATAGCTAATCTCAGCTGAACTACTTGAGATGCTTGTTACTGCTGCAATCTCAATGAATTTAGAGTAGTAATCAATTAACAGTAAATAGGTTTCTTTGTCAATTTGGAAGCATCCCAATGAAGGTAAAGAGAGTGAAATAAGGTGATAAATAATTTATAGCTAGAAAGAATCACTAATTCCTTCTGCCCACTTACAGAATCTAAGTTATTTTTTTAGGGGAAAATTGAGACCAATAACCAGAAACCTGGTAAATAAATTAATTCTGTTTAAGAAAGATATATTTAAATTTAAAAATGCACTAATTTTGCTGCTTACACCTGTATTTTATACAAATGCTGCAATTGCAGAAGGCCACTTGTCTCTGACCTTTCTGAGGAACTCTGCTGTTTCCCTCTGGTTATTTTGCTTTTTCTCTTGACCTCTCTTCCAGGATTATTTTCTGATTTATTTGCATCTCAATTTGTACCAGTAAAATGCACATGATAATACACACACACACACACACATAATTACTGTTTTTATCTTCCTCTGATAAATCTCTCTATGCCTCTCAAAGTCTCACCTTGGCTAGGATCTCCCTGTGTTAGTGCCTTACCAGCGTGCAGATGGTGATTAGGATATTTAGAGCTCTGAGGCTTCCATACCTTATAGAGACTCTGGTCCAGCATGGATAACAGTGAGTCCTCACTTAATGTCATCAATAGGTTCTTAGAAACTGCTACGTTAAGCAAAAGACTATCTAATGAAGCCAGCTTTTGCCATAGGCTAATTGATGTAAATGAGAGTTAAGTTTCTACTGCATATTTTTGGTCCCAAATAGATCACTAAGCTTCTAAATAAAGACTCCAAGTGATTCTAATATTAAACATTAAACTAAATGTGAGCTATACCTACATTAGGAAAGATTAATAAAAATAGGTAAGACAATTACTTCCTCACTTTTTGGTGAATGAGGAGTGAGAGTGGTCATAGTGGTGGTGGATTAAATCAAGGAATAAATGTTTGCCAAGTAAAGTTGAAAGAAGCCCCTCCTACCGCCAGCATGGGCTCACTGAGCACTTTACGAATGTGGTGTTTATTGTCAGGTATTTGGATGATTATCATAGACTTCACAACATTTTATTTGACAACAATTTTTATTCATTCATTATTTTCCAACCCATTTATGCCAGTTCAGAGTTATGGGTGGTCGGAGTCTCTCCTAGAAGCTCAGGGTACAAGGCAGGAGCCAACCCTAAACAAGACACCACTCCTCTGCAGGGCACACTCACACACGCTCACACTCACCGAGGCTGGGGCAGTGTAGACACAGCAGTTACCCAAGGTGCATATCTTTGGGACCTGGCAGGAAACTGGAGTGTCTGGAGAAAACCCATGGAGACATGGGGAGTTTGAGAAAACTCCCCATAGACAGTCATCCATGCTGGAAATAGATTCTTTTTTTCCTCACCAACGTTATAACAACACTCATTGAATGAATCTATGTTATTGGAGGGCTTGCTGTGATTCTTCATTGATTACCAGTCTATCTTGTCCTACTCTGCCGAGGTATGGATAATAAATGCCTGTTTTCCATGGCTCAATCCTTGAGACAATGGGGACCCTGTGGTAGGGCTGCAGCAACTCCTTTCCCAGCAGTGACATCTAGGCAAAGTGGTCACAGTTGAGTTTGCCCATCTTCCCTATGCACCAAGGAAGTCAGTCTGCTGACTGATGGGCATGGCTTCCTGCTCTTCTTAAGACTTTTCTCCTCCTCCCAAGTCTAGAGGCTAGTCCTAACTCATAGCCTGTTGACTAGATCTCTAGATTCCTCTTTTTGATCTTGCCAGCCCCTGCTTTGGATCCCACTTTTGATTTGTGTTTTGTTTCATACTGTCCCACATGGACTTTCCTCATCTGGAGCTTTCATCCAACCATGTTGAGAACTGCCCCTACCTTGAACTTGCTTGTCCCATAGGCACCTACCCTTCTCTCTTGAATTGGACCTTTAGATATTGACTGTGGCCCAAATTGAAGAATGAGAACTCCCTGGTCCCATGAACTTGGCGATTTTGTATTCCAGAAGGGAGACAGCTCTTCTGTCTTTAGAGAGGAGCTTATCCTATGCTAGCTTTATTTAGCTGGAAGCTTTAGGGATTAGGAGTTAGACTTGGTCTCAGTAGTAGTGCATGTCCAGTAAAAATAAATTATCACCGTCTTTAGAAACAGAGGTAGATTTGTGTGAAGCTACAGTATTTTAAGCTTCAGGGCATTCATTTGCAGGACCCCTTCCAATGTCCTGGTAGGGTCTCTAGCACACATCTACTTGGACGTACGCTTCTGTAAATTTTCCAAAGATGTCTTATCTGCAATCAGTTTAAGACCACTGTGTCTTTTCTCTGGACCTTTCCCTCTGTCATATTTCCACTCATGTCTGGTGGCACCGGAATAAGACATTTTTTGGGGATATGGCTAAAAAGAATGCCAATGAGATGCATTCTGTTTGGGTTATTGGAATGGATTTATGTGCTTAGGAATGACTTCTATACATAAGCTATGGCCAGTGGTCAGTCCCTGGAGGTGCCTGGCTCATTCTTTCCTTTAAGAGAATATTTTGGCACATTTCTTCCAGCTGCAACACCTTCGGATCCATCTTAGCATCCCCATCAAGTTGCACTCTCCCCAAGGTCCTGTCAGCCAGTGATAAAACATGGCCAGAGTCCTCGAGCTGGACAATTCCTATTCAATGCAGAACTTCTCCGCCGGGCAGTCTTTGCCTTCCAGCTGAGACTTTTTCAGAGCTCCACTGCAGTCTGAGTGTCTTCTGACTCAGTCCTCCTTTCTTCTCTCTTCCCTTTTATGTGTGTCAGATCTTCATCATGATTTGAAAGGCTCTCGATAGCTTCTGTTTCCTCTCTTTATTTTCCATGGTCATTTTCTTCAATAAATCTTTTGCACATCTAATTCTATCTTGGTATCTGCTTCTCAGAGGACATGAGCCGACACAGTTAAATATTTTGCGGGCTACTCTGTGTCAGATCAGTATTTAAACTGAGGCTTGGCTGATTCTAAAGCTAACAATTGTCACACTACACATTCATATGCCTAGTGGCTCATCAACCAACCTTTGATTCCTTAACTCAAACTTTAAGTCATGGTCACATCTATTCTCAGTCACTTGCAAGCATTTGACAATGTTTCCCACTCCTTCTCTGACTACAGAGCATTTTTCTAAATTTCTCATCCACTGCTGCCTTCCCTGTTTACCACACTCTACCCAAACAGACATTTTGTCATTATTGGGACTGACCGCTGCTTATGCTCTTCCTGTGTCTGAAATGTCATTGCCCAACTAGACATAGCATATGTCTTATTAATTTCTTCCTTAGGGGACATGAAAATCTGACATTGATAATGGTAACATAAAATCATAATACACCACTACAATAATGACATTCATGAAAAACTGGGGAAAAAAAGTCATTAATTCAAAGAGCTTTTAAGATTAATCATTATTTCAAAAAAGTTGAAATGTCCTAAAATCTCATAGGTCATTTATGAAAGAAGCTTGATGTTTTCTGAAATTTGACAACAACCCTAAACGTTTACGTATTATTACCAATAAAGTGTTGCAAAACCAATAAAAAGTTTTCCAAAAATATTAAAGAAATTGTTTTTGAACAACTATACTAGAAGAAAGACTTAATTATCTATCTGCTATGGACTGAATTGTGTTCCCCTAAAATTCATATGTTGAAGCTCTAGCTCTCAGTGTGACTGTATTATTTGGAGATGAGGCCTACAGGTGGTAGGCTAAGGGTAAACGTGGTCAGGTCAGAAGAGTGTAGCTTATATGATAGGATTAGTGTCCTTGTAAGAAAGGACACAAGAGCCAGGTGCAGTGGCTCATGCCTGTAATCCCAGCGCTTTGGGTGGCTGAGGTGGGTGGGTCATTTGGAGTCAGGAGTTTGAGACCAGCCTGCCCAACCTGGTGAAACCCCATCTCTACTAAAAATACAAAAATTAGCCAGGCACATGCCTGTAATCCCAGCTACTTGAGAGACTGAGTCAGGAGAATCTCTTGAACCTGGGAGGTGGAAATTGCAGTAAGCATAGATTACCCCACTGTACTCCAGCCTGGGGGATAGAGCAAGTCTCCATTTCAAAAAAAAAGACAAGACACAAGAGAGCTCAGCTCACACTCTCTCTCCACTGTGTGGCAATACACAGACAGGGAATTTGTCTGCAAGCCAGTAAGAGATCCCTCACCAGACACCAAATCCTGCTAGAACCTTGATCTTGGGCTTCTAGCCTCTAGAACTGTGAGAAAATAAAGCTCTGCTATTTGAGCCACCCAGTCTATGATATTCCGTTATGGCAGGCTGAGCCTATTGAAACACTATCGCTCTATTCTTTCTACAGAATGGTGATTCTCATTTGGATGTGTCTTCCAGGGGACATTTGACAATGGCTGGGGACATTTTTGATTGTTGCAACTGGTGGGGGATGCCATTAGCCTGTAGTGGATATAGGCCAGAGATGCTGCAACTCCTGCAATACATGGAGCATCTCCTTCCCTTCTCTCTTTCCCTGCTCTCAACAATTACTTGTCTCAAAATGTCAATAGTGCCAAGGCTGCAAAAGCTGAGAGGCTCCACTGTAAAAAATGTTATAAAATCTCATCAAGAGACAATCAAAGGGTAGCTAATTATATAAGAAGAGCATTATAAAAACATGTTAAAAAGCAAGTAATATGTTATCTTAGATTTTCTGGGTGATATTTTCATCTTTTGAAAATTTGTGATTGGTCATTTTTTTCCTATTCCAGAGTAGAAACTGATTTTATGTGCAATTTTGTATTCTTTTTTAAAAGACATCCTCAAAATTGTATAAGCTTCAGTTCCCCAAATCCTGTATCCATCCAAGTTTGGAATTATGTTTAATGGCCTCCATACAACACTAGTAAATGTTGACTTCACTATGATTTTGGATCTCAGCGTTATAGTTTTTTGGGGGGGCGTATAGACTGACAATCTAAAACTGTTTAGTAAAGTTTAATGAAACAGAACATTTTTATAAGCAGAATAAAATGCTGTTGTTATTGTATATGCAGGCAGGAGATTTGGCCTTTCTCACTAAATCCTCTCTGCCCTTTGCAGAAGATTTTCCTAAGCTGTTAAATAATAGAGCATTCACATCATGTATCCTGGGTTTTTTCTTTAATGGTATATGTTCACATGAGTGTCATCCATAACTTACTGACATCTTTCACCTCACCCCCATAAAATTAATTATCAAGTCACGCCAACTTTACCTTAACATTTCTCAGATGTCTCTAGTCCTCTCATTATCTTACTTAGAGCCTGCATTTTTCCTCCTGTGGACAGCTGAACAGCTTCCTGCTTACGCTGCCTGCCCCTACTTCATAGACTACACAGCTACCAAGATGATCTATTTCAACTGTCCATTTGACCATGTCAGTGCATGTTAAAATCATTCAATGATTTCCAGTATCCAGTTTTAACTGCTAAAACTTGTTTTTTAGAAGAAAGCTATGAGGCCCTATGTATAACACTGATCCAAATGAATCAGAGGAAGAAACCAGAGTCTTTCCCCCTTGGACTATCTCTTACACTTTACCCTTCTCTGTGACCCCAAGGTAGCTTCCCTATATCCCTGTGGGACTAGAATGACCGTAATAATTTGGACTCACAGTTACCATCAGTTTACAGGATCCATGAACTGATTTGCTAACCCTTGCTGACTTTGCTCTGACCATGCCTTGAGACACTTAGCTAAGTGCCTGAGAACTAGAGTGTTCTCGGGTGGGTGTGGTGTCTCATGCCTATAATCCCAGCACTTTGGGGAGCCGAGGTGGTTGGATTGCCTGAGGTCAGGAGTTCGAGACCAGCCTGGCCAATATAGCGAAACTCCATCTCTACCAAAAATACAAAAAATTAGCTGGGTGTGGTGGTGGGCACCTGTAATCCCAGCTAATCAGGAGGCTGAGGCAGGAGAATCACTTGAACCCAGGAGGAAGAGGTTGCAGTGAGCCGAGATCACACCATTGCTTTCCAGCCTGGGCAACAAGAGCAAAATTCC
This sequence comes from Sapajus apella, assembly GCF_009761245.1. Classification (NCBI taxonomy): domain Eukaryota; kingdom Metazoa; phylum Chordata; class Mammalia; order Primates; family Cebidae; genus Sapajus; species Sapajus apella. Next base: position 6,611,454 of record NW_022436949.1, on the reverse strand, counting down.
ATCTCAAAAAAAAAAAAAAAAGAACTAGAGTGTTCTCTGAACACGATGTTAATTTTTGAGATCGTATTTTCATGTAGACTGCCGCCTCTTTTTCAACAGCGTTCAGGCATTGTCAATCTCTTGGGAAGTGATTCCTGCAACCCTAAAGTGGAGCTGGGTGTATTCTTCTATGGTCCAACAGAACTCATTGTATGTTATTGCTGAACTTATATTCGGGGATTATTGCTATTATTTTAAGTATTCATTTCATTCACTAAATTGTGAGATTCCAGAGGATAGGGGCCACATGTTACTGATTTGTGGATCATGACGCAATATTTAACACATAATAATTGCTCAATAAGTAGTTGATGAATAAATGAGTTGGTAGATGAATGAATGAAGATAATGTTCATTTTCTCTCCTAATCCTTTGACTACCTAGTAACATTCTAGTTCAACCTCAAACTACCTGACAATTTGTTTTTACTGAATGATCATATTAACATGCTGTTGAGAAAGTTCACCAAATCTTTGTATAGATAGTAAAGCCCTAGATCTAATATATATGTTTGAAGATCTTATCATATGGCATTTTCAAACTGGGAAAGAGCTTAGAAATCCCTTAGATCAACTCTCTCGTTTTATAGATGAGAAACTAATACTCAGAATGATCCTTCAGAAACAGAACAATGCATTTTGTCCTAAACACAAACCATAGGTCTGCGTTCTTAACACATTTCTAAGTCTGTGCCTCAAGAGGTAGTGCCTGGCCTAAATGTTAGAGCCAGGCACTGAGTAAAATAACATCATTATATGTCTTAACGCTTTAGGTTGGTTTTACCGGGAAGACGACTCTGAGTGGAGTTTAGCTTGCAGCATGTTTGTAAGCAGCACCTTTGACATAGACACTTGTGAAATGGAAAGGGAGCAAGCAGGACTGGGCAGAAGGAGAGACTGCAGTGCAGTGCACTCCCAGTGTTGCCTCAGCTGATTCCAAAGGGAACCAGAGACGCTTCAGGGTTGTCCTGGGTTGAGTCAGGAAGGCTAGGGTTCTGTATGGAAGGTGGGCCACCTCAAGAAAGTTATGACTCTGGGTGAAACAGCTCTCTGTATTTGAGGTAATTCCTACAGGACTGAAAGCTGAAAGCTGTCTGCTGGTAGCTCTCCAAGCATCTGGGCAAACAACGTTACCACAATATGCTTTCATAAAGATCTATTTTCACATATCTATAAATGAGGATTCTGGTTTAAATCAAGTAACCTTAGCAGTGGAAGTGGTTTTCCAGTTGTCATCTGGGTTTCAGTTCACAATGAAACTCTATGCAGTGATGTAGTATATCAAATTTATAGTAGAGACTGCTGAAATTTTTGCTGTGATCTTTTGGAGATTTCTTGGATCTGGAACGTTTCCTTACTTTTTTTGTAGAGTCCTTGTTACTATGATGGGGTATATGAAGAATTTAACAAATTCCTTTTTAACAAAACTATTTTTGATAATCATTTTTAAAGTTATTATTTAATATATTTCTTACTATAAAATAAGCTTTTACTGTGTTCCGAAAATAAATAGAGCAACCATGGTAAATAATTTTCTTTTTTTGAGCTGGAGTCTCGCACTGTAGCCTGGGGTGGAGTGCAGTGGCACAATCTCTGCTCACTACAATCTCCGCCTCCCGGGTTCAAGTGATTCTTTTGCCTCAGCCTCCTGATTAGCTGGGATTACAGGCACACACCAACTCACCTGGCTAATTTTGTGTGTGTGTGTGTGGTTTCTTTTTTTTTTTTTTTAAGTAGAGATGGGATTTCGCTATATTAGCCAGACTGATCTCAAACTCCTAACCTCATGATCCACCTGCCTTGGCCTCCCAAAGTGCTGGAATTATAGGCATGAGCCACTGTGCCCTGCCTAATTTTTAAAATATAATGCTGTCATATATTTTATAAGATTTTGCCTATAATTTTCAAATCTGTGTGTGTGTGTGTGTGTGTGTGTGTGTGTGTGTGTGTGTATAATTGGCCTGAATTCCTATTTTGCCTATTTTTATGTTTTGTTATCAAAAGTATGCAAAGGATTGTAAAATAAACTAGAAAGTTCATCATTTAATTTTATATTCCAGAGGTGTTCATATAGCACAATACCTTGTTGTTCTAATTTGGCACATTTTTGCTAAGTAATACACTAATTAATGTTTAAATTCCTTCCATGGTTTCTACTTCTTCTAGGTCAATATTGTTAATTAGATTTTCTAGGAAAAATTTACATTTCATTAATAGCTTGAAAGCTTTAGCATATCTTAATACATGATATTATTTTTAATTACCTCTGTACTGTGACATTCCCCTTCTAATTCTAAATTTGTGTATTAGGATTTTTATTTTAAGTGATTATTTTATGGAGAGTTATTATTTTGATTGGTTTTATTTGCAAAGATCTGCTTCTTAGATTTATAATTCTACTTTTTAATTTTTACCTTAAATTCTTTACTTCTACATTTAAGAAAGAATTAGCTTCTTTCTTCTACTTTTCCTAAAATTGCCTTATTATGCTTTCTTTCCTAATTTATGGCATTAATAACTTAGTTAATATTTTTGCTCTTCTTTCTTTCTTCCTTTTTCCTCTCTCTCATTCCTCTTCCCTTTTCTCCCCTCCACTCCCCTCCCCTCCTTTTTTCTCCTCCCTCCCTCCTCCCCTCCTCCCTCCTTCCCTCCTTTCTTGTTAATCTAGAAGAATAGTGAGTCTATTGAGTAGTTCTGGCCACTTGCCATATATCTGGTATACAATTTTATATTAGTGTTTCTTTAAATTTTTTTCTATAATTGCTATTTTTATTTTTAAATAGGCTGTTTATAAGATTAATCATTTTTTTCAAACATTTAAAATTTTTGTTTAACATTTTAATATTAACAGGTAGGTATTTGAGGGTATTTTGGTATTGGTTTTAAAGAATATGAACCATTGAGTTTTTTATTATTAATATTTTGCTTTTTTGGTGGCCTCATATAAGAACTATTCTTACAAAAGTTCCATGGACATTTCTGTTTTCCTTATATAGTTCAATATAAACGTTAAATAAATCTTAAGTATTTAGTTTTTTATATCATTTTAAATCTAATTTACTTAACAAAGCCTATATATTTAAAATCTCTTCCTACATTGTTTTTCTGTTTATTTTTCATTTTTGCTTAATGTATTTTATACTACACTATAAAGTATAATTGCTTAGAATCATAATTATAGATTGTATCTGTGTATATATTTAGAATATACAGATATATAAAATTATATATATTTAGAATATACAGAGAGATATATAAAATTATACACATTTTAATTTTTGTTTCCCATTAATTTTCTGTTAACGATATGCTTTATCTGTCTCTTTTTCCTTGGTTTGACTTTTTCCTTCGTTTTATCTTTTTGCCCAAATATTTACTTTTAGTTTTGCTTTGTCCTTTTGTGTTAGGGAGGCCTATTATTGCTAGATTTTAATTTGTAGCCACGTGAGAAGAGTTATATTTTAGTAGGGGTGTTTATTATCATAACTGTGGTTTTGAGTTTATTCTGTTATTTTGTTTGGAGATACCTGTCTTTTATTGTTTGTATATTTTGCTTGTTTTTTCTTTTCTTTCTCTTGTCATATGAAATATTATTTTGATTTTTTTTGCCCCAAGTATTTGGAAGAAAAAGTCTCTGAAAACAGTATTTTATGGTATTTATTTATATTTATTTTTGAGGCAGTCTCATTCTGTTGCCCAGGGTGGAGTATGGTGGCATAATCTCAGCTTACTGCAGCCTTGACCTTCCAGGCTCAAGTGATCTTTAGTCCTCAGCCTCCTGAGTAGCTGGAACTACAGGTGCACACCACCACATCTGGCTAATTTTTGGTTTTGTTTTGTTTTGTGGAGATGGGGTTTTACCATGTTGCCCAGGTTGGTCTCCAACTCCTGAGCTCAAATGATTCACCCACTCATGCCTCCCAAAATACTGGGGTTACAGGTGTGAGCCACCAGGCCCAGACATTCTTTATTGGTGGTATTTTTATTTTTTAGAATTTCAACTTTTATTTTAGATTTGGGGTACACATGTAGGTTTGTTACATGGGTATATTGTGTATGCTAAGGTTTGGCATTTAAATGGTTCTGTCACCTACATAGTGAAGGTAGTACCTCACAGGTAGTTGTTCAGAGCATTTGCCATCTCCCTACTTCCCTTTCTAGTAGTCCCCAGTGTCTATTGTTGCCATCTTTATGTCCATGAACACCCAACTGTTAGCTCCCACTTATTGAAAATAGTAGAGTTGGCTGGGAGCAGTGGCTCACGCCTGTAATCCCAACACTTTGGGAGGCCAAGCAAGCAAATCACGGGGTCAGAAGTTCGAGACCATCCTGGCTAACATGGCGAAACCCCATCTCTACGAAAAATACAAAAAATCAGCCAGGTGTGGTGGCATGCACCTGTAGTCCTGGCTACATGGGAGGTTGAGGCAGGAGAATTGCTTGAACTTGGGGGGCGGAGGTTGCAGTGAGCCAAGATCATGCCATTGCACTCCAGCCTGGGCAACAGAGTGAGGCTGCATCTCAAAAAAAAGGAAAAAGAAAACAGGAAATAGTAGAGTGGACCTTAAAATTTTTAAAAGAATGACACATTTGAACATATATTTTGCTAATAATCAGTGTCATGAATAATTCAGATACTTTTGCTATGCTCTAGGTCTACCCAGTACCCACTTTTATTCATCCCTTCTTTTGTTTCAGAGTTTTTTTCTTACAATATAGGACTTTTGAATAAACACATATTTTTAAGTTATGATATTAATAACAATAAGTATTCTTTCAAAACTCTTGAGTTCAGTGCCTTCTGAACTATGTCACAGGTTAACCATTTCTGGGTTCTCTTTTTGACTGATCTTTTGAACAGTTTAACATTTTCGGAAGAACTCTGGGAGATATCCTTTGTGAGCCTTTTCATTACTAAGAATAATTTTTTCTCATTTTATTATTTGAATGACAAGTTGGCTGAGCATAGAGTTTGGTGGTAACCCTTTCATTTTTAAAAAACACACTTAAAAAAATTTTTTTAAAACCTTCTTAAATGGCTTTAAATTCTTTAGAGAAGCCTATGGCCTGCCTCAGAAGTTTTTTCTGAGAGAGAGAACTCCTGAGTGTCCTGGCCCAGCCTCAGGGATGCATGATTTGTTCCTTTTTTGTTTTTAAAATCATAACTTAACCAGAATATAAAAGAAAGGTAAACTCTTTTGATCCAAGACCTCAGGACTTTCTTGATAAATTTCCTAGGCTGCTGCTTTATAGCTTAAGGAAAAATTAGTCATGTTGTAATCTATTATGAAAGCATAAGATGATTTTCCTCTATTAGGAAAGCCTTACTCATTTACGTTGTTCATTTATTTATTGTTTTATTTGTTCTTTTCTCCCTGCCCTTCCCAACCAGGAAATCGATTAGCCATTTCTTATGTCTTTATTTTCTGTATGTCATTTTCATCCTCCCCAATTACATAATTTTTCTCTTCTTTTTTTTCTGCATTCTTGAAATGCTTCTTAAGTTTGTTGTCTTGGGGACAATTTTCTATCATACTGTCCCAAAGACCTTGCTAGTCTTTGTACTGTGAGATTTCTTAGCCCTTTCTAAAGATACATTAAATGAATGATTTATTCGTTTGCAATTTTATATCATTATAATCTTTCCTTTTTAAAAATCTACCTTCTGTTTTATATTTGCTTGATCCAGTCTGTTCCCCTTCCATCTAAATGTTAACCTAATATTATTTCACAGAGTCTATGTTTTCCTGAATTTCACTGGGAAAAAAATCAAGTTTCTATTAAAAAAAAAATCCAGTTTACCATTTCCTATAGTAGACCTTTTTCAAAGGTTTGTTTTTCTGATGCATCTTTAGTGCTTAAGTTCTCTCTCTTTTTGAAAGTGCAGACTATTTTCACACATACCATGCTTATTTTTGTTGTTTTTTTTCTTGTCCTTGGATGAACAGAGTATATTCTTACGTAGCATGTGCCTGCAAACAGTGTTCGTGATTTCCCTTTGGTTCTCTTCATTGTCCATTTGACAGATTTTGGTAGATTCCCAGATTTTAAACTGGAGACAAGAGTTGTTGGTGTTCTGAGTCTCTGAAATGCCTGGTCTTTAGAAGTCCTTTAGGCAGGGACGTTCATCTGGCTTTGAAGAGCTCTATTTCCTGGTCTAACTGCAGTATATTGCTGTGAGTTGGGGAGTAAATTCCTGGGTAATTGAAGCATTCTTTAGTTTTTCCTTTGCCCGAAACAGTGAATAAATGATCAGTGACCTTCCCACTGCTCCCAGATCTCTCAGCCTTCAACCTTCTCTAAAGTTTCATTAATGCTCCTGGAGATCAAGCATCACATTTTGACAAATTTCCCATCCTAGCCACAGTTTTTTTTTGTTTTTTTTTAAACATTTCTGCAATTACTATCTTGTGATGTGCTATAGCTTGGATATCTGTTCCCCCAACCTCATGTTGAAATTTGATCCCCAATGTTGAAGGTGGGGCTTAATGGGAGGTGTTTGGGTCATGGGGGTGGGTTCTTCATGAGGGCTTATGCCATCTTTGCAGTAATGAGTGAGTTCATGCTCTATTAGCTCTTGTGAGTGCTAGTTGTTAAAAAGAGTTGGCACTTTTCCCCTCCTTCCCCCTCTGGCTTCCTCTCTTACCATGTAATCTCTGGATATACCAGCTCCCCTTTGCCTTCAGCCGTGAGTGAAAGAAGTCTGAGGATCTCACCAGAAGCAGATGCTGACGTCATGCTTTTTATACAGCTTGCAGAACTGTGAGCCAAATAATCGTATTTCTTTTATATATTACCCAGCCTCAAGTATCTCTTTATACCAACACAAAAATAGACTAAGACCCAGTGGGTAAAAAGAGTAGTACTATATTCACATGGACATTGATCACAGGAATATAGGCAGAAGTTGGTGACGTGACTGGCTACATTAGAAAGCAAGCTGCAAACAGAGATGGAGTTTTTTCTCTGTTGGTCAGGAATGTCTCCAACAAGTCAGGGACAGAGGTCAAGTACTAGTAAGGTTGGTACTGGCCTTAGCACCGAAGCAGGAACTTGCCAGCATTGTTCCTTTAGTTTCTGACTTCTGGGAAGATCTAGAAGATTCCAAAGAAAAAGCTAGGATTTTTAATGGACTAGAGCCAGTGCCAATTAATCATGCAGCTCAGAAATATGTCAATATTTTGCCAACCAGTATGGCCCAACTGGTACCGACATCTCCTCCATGGCCCGCACCCCCAACCTGTTTTTCTGAGAAAATACAACTTGTTTAGAAACAATTACTCTTGAGTCATTGATTATTTCTAGTGGGAATAAAACTTTGCATATCTTTTTGAGTTTTCAAGAATACTTGATTGTGAAATACCATGACAGAGATAAGTCACAGAGTATGATAAGTATTAAATCTATTTCACAGAGGAGAAAATAGAAACTCAAGAACTTTGTCTAAATTAACATGGCCTGTGACTAGAATCCTTATTTATTCTTTCCCATGTGCAGTCTATCCTATAAGAAATAGAATTATTGCCAAAAAAACTTTACTTAGAACACAAAGGCACAGGATGATACAATGGACTTAGGGGACTCGGGGAGAAGGGTTGGGGGTGGTGAGGGATAAAAGACTACACATTTGATACAGTGTACACTGCCTGGGTAATGGGTGCACCAAATCTCAGAATCCACCTCTAAAAAACTTTTCCATGCAACCAAACACCTGTTCCCCTAAAACTGAAATAAAAATAAGGAAATAAAAAACCTTGCTTAGAAAGTATAGGTTGGAACTCCAACTCTGCTAATTTCTTAGCTGTGTCATCTTGAATGACTCCCTTAACTTCTCCAAATTTTGATTTGTTAACCTGTGAAATATGCTGTCCCATAGGATCAAATGAAATAAAGGGTGTGAGAAAGCTTTATACATGATAAAATTTTCATGTTAGATATTTTTGTATGTGTGTGTGTTTTATATTTCCTCTGAGCTTTAACCATCCCCGATGTTATGTGTTTGATCACTATTTATAGAACAGCGCATTGTGCATGATATTACAAATATTTGTGGATCAAGTGAGTGTATTTAGAGCTTCTCAGCCCACTTTTCAGATAAGTCTTTTTATTTTATTTTTTTTTAAAGATGGGGTTCCACCATGATGGCCAGGCTGGTCTTGAACTCCTGACCACAGGTGATCCACCCACCTCAGCCTCCCAAACTGCTAGGATTACAGGCGTGAGCCACCATGCCTGGCTCCTTCAGATAAGTCTTATACAATTCAGAAAGAAATATTTAAATTGAGGTTTTAAGAAACTACATTTATTTTGAGCAGTGTAAATGCCCTAAAATTATTTTGGATTATTTGTTATCATTTCTTATAATATTCATTATTTAAATTAATTTATACTTATTTTATCTCATTAGTGTCAAATGGCAAGTTTCTTTCATTGCAAAATTTTTACTCTTATTTCTTCCATTTTCTCCATTAAAAAATATAGACGTTTTGTTGGAAGGCTGAGGTGGGCAGATCACAAGGTCAGCAGTTTGAGACCACCCTGACCAACATGGTGAAACCCTGTCTCTACTAAAAATACAAAGAAATTAGCTGGACATGGTAGCAGGTGGCTGTAATCCCAACTACTTGGGAGGCTGAGGCAGGAGAATCGCTTAAACCTGGGAGATGGAGGTTGTGGTGAGCCGAGATCATGCCACTGCACTCTAGCCTGGGAAACAGAGTGAATCTCTGTCTTAAACAAACGAAGAAACAAGAACAAACCACTTTGAATATAATGGGTGGGGAAGGAAGTTGTTATTATTATTATCATTGGAGACTGAGTCTCGCTTTTGTAAAAAATTAGCTGGGAGTGTTGGTGTGTGTCTGTAGCCCCAAGTACTCAGGAGGCTGAGGTGAGAGGATCACCTGAGCTCAGGAAGTTGAGGCTGTAGTGAGCTGAGATGGGGCCACTTGCACTCCAGCCTGGGCGACAAAGGGAAACCCTGCCTCGAAAACAAAAGAAAACCCCACAAAATGTTCTACTAGGAGTGAAGGTACACTGACTCACTAGCTCCGGTGGAACTCAATTGGGGTTCTTCCTCATGGGCTCTACCCAGGGGTGCCTGCTTCATCCTAGGGCTGTGGTTTCGGCAGCTCCTGGTCTCCTGTCCCAATGGCCTTACCCTGTGTACATCAGAACTTTGCAGTCCTCTCTAGTAAGAAGCAATGTCATTTTTCATTCAAACTAGGACACTCATGAGAGTAAAAAAGGGTGTGTTAATAATTTCACCAGGATGACAAGAACCACCAGGGATTATCCTAGGCAAACTGGCATAAATTGTTCCCAAAATGACAAGAAATCACATACAGCAGTGAGCAGGAGGAAGAAGTTGTAGAGGGTGTCATTTCCTTACAGAATAGCTGGATTTTTAAAAACAGTCACCTCTGTAAAAGAGTCAACTAACTATGCTTAGATTCACCCAGTTTAAGAAAATTTTTGACTTTCACGTTTAGAAATAATTATTTTATCTTGCTATGAGAACTGAATGTAAAACTTGAGATTTGGCTTGGCAAATCTCTTCAGAGGACACACGCACACTTAGACAACTTCAAAGAATTTACGTTGGGTTTTAGATATTCTGTCTGCAAACTATTAATTCAAAGACTTAGAAAATGTGGCTTCATATTAAGAGATCAAATTTATAAAGTGCTACTTTGCAACCCCCTTGTATCCCTGATAACTGCCCTTGAAATGCATGTCTCTGTCCTGGTTTATTCTTTAATTCCAAGATACTTTTACTGTTTAAATTCTCAGATACTTTTACTGTGAAATTTAAATTGCTCATAGTACTTTTCAAGGAAACCTTACCTGAAACCTAAGCAAAGCCTTGAACCATTCCCCTCCATTTTTTATCAAATACTTCCACTCCCCTCCTTCCTTCTTTCCCTCTACCCCACACAGACCTTTATCTGGCAATAGAAAGAAAAACACAACTTATGAAAGCTTTGGAAAAGGATTCAATTCCCTACATCAGAGCTCCACCTCTCCTGGGACCTCATTATTTCTTTGAGGTTCTTGCCCAGCAAATCAGGTCTGTACTGTTGGCTCTATCTCCTGCTTCTCCAGCCCTTTGCTCCCCTGTGGGATTCATCTAGATAGGTGGAATGTACTGTTTTCCAGCTCTGGGCAATCCCCCAATAATGTAACTGTGTTTCTAATGTTTAAAACAACATGTGAAAAATACCAGTTGTTGTTTTGTTTAATAAAAAACCGAAGACCTGTGAAGACAAGGAAGCCTGAAGCTTAAAGAATTTCTTAAGACTAGAAGATCAAGGAAGCACATGGATTTGGGAAAGTTTGATTTTCTGTTAAGTTCAAAACAAACAAGGCAGGGGAAAAAAAAGTTTCCTGACAAATGTTATCAGCAGCCTGAAACCAAAGAACACATTTGAAAATCCTGTCTGCTCAGGTGAAAACTTGACAGGTGGCACCCTGAAGGTAGCTTGGACTTGCTCAGTGTGCCCGACCCTGTGGCTTCATATGTTCGTTGAGTTTTTTTCCAGCAGGCAGACTGGTCAGGTGGTGTCTGGACATAACATGGGGTGCCCTGTCCACTGTTTTCAGAGCATTAATACCTGGAGGCAATCGGGAGGTTCCTTTTCAGTGGAGGATGTTTTTGCTTTTTTTCCTTCTTGTCACTGGTGGGTACAGAACCACTTCTGCTCATCATTCTCTTTTAATCTGGCCCAGTGATGAAAAAGACCTACTGGGTCCCGCCTGGCAGGTAAAGCGTCCAGATGCTAAGCTCCAGGATTAATTTTGCAGGCAGTGGCATCTGGGAGTCAGCTCCTTTTCTCCTGGCTTGGCTGGCAGACTGGGTTAACCCCTTGCAGTCCAAAAGGTGCATCTATGCGTCAAATTAGCAGTCTAGCTCTCTTGGCAGGAAGAGCAGCAGTGATGCACTTTAAATGCAGGAATCTGTATTTCAACATCAGAGCCTTGAAGTTTTATCAGAGCCTTTGTCCCATGAGGGACAAAGAACAGCAGTCCCTGGAGATGATAAGGAAACTGAGTGATGTGCATGCCTTTCTAAGCAACACCTGCAGAGTGCATTTTGAACGGGAGAGGCCATTGTCAGTGTCCATCAAAGGAAAGGAAAGACAGAGCCTAGGACAAATGTCCCCACTACGTGAAAACAATTTGTAGTTGGAAATATTCCTGCAGTATGCAATTAGACATCTATACATCCTTGGTCGCCACCACACACATGCACACTTGGCATTCACGTCTCATCCTCTTTTCATTTGAATTTTGCTTTTGCCTGGTGAAACCGTCTTCCTTGTCTCCAAAAGTCAGGAAGAATATTTACAGTCTGATTCTGCCTTCATGAAATCTTGCCTCTACTGTCGCGTTTTTTTGTTGTTGTTGTTGGAAAGTTTACGACTGAGTGTCTGCGAGCAACAGTACTTTTGAAAGGGGCTCTAAATATTAAACTCATTTCAAGTGTGACTTGAGACTCAGGCAGACTGCAGGAGTGGTGACAATTTATTACTCTTCAGAAGCCCTAAAGCAGAGTAAATATAGATTTACCAGTGATAATATGAGAACAACAGATCAATTTGATTTTAAGTAAATCCTTCCCCCAAAAGCCAAAATTTGATTAATCCATCGAACTTTGCTGGAGTCACAGGGAACTAATTGAAACATAGATTAGTTCCTCTTCTCCACACAGTTAAATGTACCCAAATGAAGAAATATTCTGAACTTTTTTCATTGGTACAGATTGCCATTTTTTCAGTAATTGCTTACTTCCAAGTTTAAATGTCAGACTTCTAGTTTCAAAACAGTTGGGAAGCCTGAGATAATAAATTCATTATGTATGCAGGAAAAACAGCCTCATCCAACAGTGTCATAATGGAATTCTGAGATTCTGTATCCGACTTTGACCCCAGTCTCTGTGCATAGATGGCTGTTTGGAACTGCTCTCAAGGACCCAGTAACCCTCATCCAATTTATTCTGTTTGTGTCCTAAGGATAGAAAAGCCCTACAAATTCCATAGAGATGCGGTAATACTTTAGTGTCATGAAAATCTAACTAGCACTTTGAATCTGCAGCCTGCTTTTTGCTCTGAGTCTCTCAGAGAAATTTTGAAACATTTATGTAGTTCACAAATATTTGCGGCTAGTGGAGATCCATTTAGTTTTACAGGCAGGGAAAAGAGAGAGTAGGGACTTACCTGCCAGTACCAAGACAGTCAATGCCAAGGTGGTCTAGAGGTAAAATATCCATGGGGTCAACTGAGAAGCTTTGTATACAGGAACTCAAGGTTATAAGACTTTACAGAAGTGTGGCAATCATGACCTCTTACCCTTTACAGTTTACAGAGTGTGTCTATTTATATTCTTACATTTGATGCTTGAACAAGTCTAGGATGAATATTCGAATGCCATTTTCAGGTGAGGAAACTGAGAAACAGAAAGTGATCTTTTCACGTCAGTTACGAATCTGTTATATCTCATGTATTTGAGTCTGATGCCAAGGTCTTTTGAATCACTAGTATGTATATGTGTGTATATATATATATATATGCCCCTAGTATAGTTGATATAGAAAGTTGAGATACTGCTTTTGTCTCTTTTTGGAAAGTAGCTGCTGATTACATTGAATTTTTAAGCCAGGGAACTTGAAAAAAATTTTTTTGACCATTGAGATTTTAGTTCCATTTATATTCATGGACTTTTAACACTTAATTTACTGTTTTTTTTTTTTTTCTCCCAGAACATGCCCATTATTCCACTTACTTTAAGTAAGAATGGTGGCAATGATATTAACTTCACTGCATCAGAGGGTTGAAGAGTGTTTATGTAATGGCAAAGTCTTCATATTTAGGCCCAAGCTTTATTCTGGAGAAGTTGTTAAGCATTCTTTTATAAGGTTCTTCTTGAAAGTTAAGTGGGCATTTTCTGCAAGTGCCATGAAGTTCTGATTCCATTCATCTCAAAAAAGAATGATTTATGCACAATTGCATATAAATGACATGTGCACTATATTCCTGTGTGTCTTGAAAGCTCTATCATTTTTTAATATTGCTTAATAAAATTGAATATGAGTTTTTAAAAAGATTTTACTTTGCTTTGCAAAATAAATAATAGATCCAGGTGGCTTTTTTTCTGCTATACATTTCATCATGACTTCAGGACTTTTCCCAAATCATGTTGCTGTCCACTTTTGTAGGTGAGATATGAAGTGAAAAATTTATATTTCTTTTAATCCCTTCATCCTGGAATTTCTCAGGTGAGAAAAGTAATGGTCGGAAAGGGCTGTAGAATTGTGCTTTGACTATTACTAGGAAGGGAGTGTCAGTGAAAATGTTGACTAATGAATTTTTCTCAGTGAATTATGAGGCCTATAATCATGCCTGATCAGTCGGCTGCCCCATCAAGTCTAGTTAACTAACAATTTTCACCACTATTAATCCCTGGCTGGGGTTCAGTGCTTTGGATTTAAGCTCTGACCCATATAGAAGAAATAAAATACAGAAAGGTAGTCTACTTTCATAAAGATTCTAACTCAAGATATTGACAAGTTTGGGCCTTCATAGGCCAACAATTCTAAGGAATGTATAAACTCTGAATTAATTTCCAATGACCTCTATGCTTTGAAATCTCTACTTCACTAAAATCTGTTAGAAAGAGTATCTGGGTTAAATTATGCTGCCTAAGTGAGTGGATAAACCTGGAGAGCAGATCTTAAAACATAACTTCCCCTCACCTCCTGCCACATCTCAGAGAGTATTGATGATACGCATCAGGAAAATTGTGATTCATGTAACGGAGCGAACGGCTCTGGCTTGCTATAGGTTGGTGCAAAAGTAATTGTGGCTTTTGCCATTAAAAATAATGCCTAGATCAGGGCTACACTGAAAAGATGGGTAGTCCTGCCTTCCTTATATGAAGTCAGGCTCCTATGCGTATTTCCTACCTATTTTTCAAGGTCCCATTTAAATGTACCTCCTGCATAACCTTTCTCTGATTTTCCTCCATTGTAATTTCTTTTTCCTTAGTTCTTGCATATCATTTTATGTACATCTTTCTGATGCCATTTATCATGCTCTCATTTGATTAGGAGTATACATTAAATTTTCTTCTTTAAACGTTTAGACTTTCTTTTTTTACTTTTAGACTTTTTTTCACTTTTAGAACTTGGAGACAAATTCTGTGTCTTACTTATTTTGGAACACTGACTGCATTGTATCCTGTAGTTTACATATAATATGTTCTCAATATATACTTGTTAAATGAATTAATGAGTGTCCCTAATCACTGAATTGTGATGATTAGCTGCCCTTCAAAATGAATTCCATGAGTTCTAACCACATAACAAAATTTGAAAATAATCATATATCAATTGAAATATAACTATAGGCATACTACTTCCCTTTGTAATAGGCATTTTCTAGTCAAATTTAACATGTTTTAAAGGCAAATTTAACTTTATTATTTGTTTTGATTTTCAAACCAGAGATAGGATTTTGTGGGGGAAATTGCTTCAAATTGAAAATTTTTGGCTGGATAATGTATTAGGTAGTATATTTTTTCTTTTGTAGCTATATTTTTATATTGCTTTATATTTTTAACCCATATTATTGTTACTATTGCTTTGGTGAAGTTGTTTTGCACAGGAGAAATCTTTGAAAATCATAGAGTTTACAGGAAAAATAATTTTCAAATAACTAATAAAGTGAACCCTTTAAAATAAATGCGATGTTGAAATTGTGAAAACTTAATAATTATATTAAATGAGGAAGATAAGTCTGATCTCACAAGTGGAAAACTCAGGAGTAGGATATAAGCCGTAACTGTTTTCTTGTGTAATTACACAACTTAGGCTTATAGTCTTTATAATTCAGCATAGTGTAAATTATTCTGTGGTAACAAATACGTGAAAATCTCAGTGGCTTGCACGAACAGTGGTTATGTCTTACTAATGTTACATGTCCACTATGGGCCAGCCATGGCTTTGTGCCACATTCTCTCCACTGAGGACTCAGACAGCGACTAGGCCCTATCTGATCATTTTTTTACTTCACATGTCAAAAGATAAGACCACCACTCACTATTTGAAACAAAAACCTTTAGGCTGGATTTATTGCTTATTTAAGTGAGGAAAACCTATGTGAATCAACAACACACTTAAGCAAAGCAGGGCTTTTGGAAAGAGTAGAGTTTGGGGATTGACAGAGTTACAGTATGGGAGTGTGTTGACTTCATCTGTAGAAGCATGGTTACCAAGGTGAGACTGTTATTGACTAATTGACATTCAGGGAATCTTTCTTTTATAAATCCATTCTTGAATCAATGACTTTTAGAAGTAAGAGGTTGTCACTGATTGGCTGATATTCTTGAGCAGTTCTGATCATTACTATTACCATGGCTATAGAACTGTCATTGATTGCTTGGACAGGTTTAGAGCGTGCTGGTGTTTACTTGTTATTATGCCTTCCATAAAGTTTTTTTTCTAAGAGTGAGGAAGCTTTTAATATTTCATTTTTCCATGGCAATCAGAGATGGTGGAACCATGTGAAGGCTTTTATAGCTTCTATTTGGAAGTGGCACATGTCACTACTGTTCATATCTTATTGCTCAAAGAAACTTTCAGAGACAAGCTAAATAGCAATGGAGAGAGAAGGTACAATCAACCCCCAGGGAGAGGCAGCAAATATTTTGAACACTGGTAGGATCTACTCCATAGGTAGAAGTGAAATGTAGTGCACTTATATTAACAACAAAAAAAATAATGTCTCTTTAAAAATATAACCAAACACTGTTACACTAAAAATATCAATTTCTGATTAGTTTTTAAGATCATCTTCTTGTAAGTATCTTTATTTGTGGTACCAGAAGGCTGATTGATAGCCAGGAAATCCTGCTCATAAATGTTACAAGTTGTTTTTTAATCTATATTTTCTATAGAAAATTCTAAGGAGCAAGAACATATTGTGTAGATCATTTTTATTTGCTGTCTTATCTGACTTGCAAGAAGAAAAGCATGACCTGATCAAAACAAGGCCACAGGTGGCTGCAAGGGCAACCCATTAAAACACCGCTTTGATCATGTCACTTAAAGTTTCCTGATTGGCTTTTACTAAGCTAGAGTGGAAAGTCTAACTGGTCTGGACTGGCATTTCTAGTTTTGCTTTTTAACCCTCATATTAAACGTATTTCTGAGTTTAGTAATACATTATATCATTATTTTCTAGTTTTGAAGAATCTTGGAGTTTTTACATGTAGTTACTCATTTCATATTCTTACAAACTTTTGCTTTACAGTTGAGATAAAAACCAATCAACCCAATATTTAAGCCCAAAGAAGAAGTTTAGTGTTTCTATTGCATGCTGGGAAGTAGAGCTGGGATTTGTCTCGGGTCCAGAGTGCTTACGTTAGAATTTGTGGAGCCAGACAAGTGGAATTACTTGTTACCTTCCCTCAATACCTTTTGCTTTAGTTGCTGCTTGCCTTTAGTCATGTTAACTCATCTTTTATGGCATGATTCAACTGGTCTATAAGTGAGTAGATAAGACAATGTTTTATCTAGGTTGACTAGCTGACAAGACTGGTCAATACTGAGCAGATTTTCTCTATTAATTAGCTGAGCATTTGATTTATTGGAACTTGGAGATATTTTCCTGAGTTTAATTTCACAATATTTTCTAAAGGAAAAATTAACATAATTTTCCAAAGTTCAAACCTTTGTTAAGCCTTAGACTCCTAAGTTCATGTACAAGCCTATAACGGCGCCTAGTCATACAGATGTATGTTGATAACCAAGCCTATGAGTATGTATAATGATAGTGATGATGACGATGATATCTGACATTTATTGATTTATTTATTTGGTGCCTCTGGCTGCATTTTGTGTGTATTATCCTTTATAATACTTGTCACAAGTATTATATGAACTATATATATGATATATGAACTATATAATGTCTATTCCATAGATACAGTTTACATAGCAGTAAATGGTAAATCTGGGATTCAAATCCAGCTAGTCTAACTCCAGAACAAATACTTTTAATCCCAATACTTTTTTTTTTTTTTTTTTTTTTGAGACGGAGTTTCGCTCTTGTTACCCAGGCTGGAGTGCAATGGCGCGATCTCGGCTCACCGCAACCTCCGCCTCCTGGGTTCAGGCAATTCTCCTGCCTCAGCCTCCTGAGTAGCTGGGACTACAGACACACGCCACCATGCCCAGCTAATTTTTTGCAGTTTTAGTAGAGACGGGATTTCACCATGTTGACCAGGATGGTCTCGATCTCTTGACCTTGTGATCCACCCGCCTCGGCCTCCCAAAGTGCTGGGATTACAGGCTTGAGCCACCGCGCCCGGCCCAATCCCAATACATTATGTCTTTCATAGCAATTAATATGCATGAGAGAGTGTGTGTGTATGTATATGTGTGTGCGTGTATGTATGTGTGTGTGTGTCCCTTCACATGCTGTTTGTTATGGAGAAGGTAGGGAAAAATAGGAAGAATGAATCCAATGGATTATCTGAGGCAGCTTCAGTGCTGCATATGCGGCAGATCAATATTACCATGTCATTACCTGTCACTCTGCCATATAAACTAGCATTTAGCAAACTGGGTGGCAAAATTTTTAGGATTTATCTGATGCTAATGAATATCTTCCTAATGACAGCTCTATTTGTCTGACATAAAGCAACTTCTCCACACTTTTTGCCCTTGCCTCTCTCCCGAATTGTTTTGGACTGCTTCTCTCTGGTACACAAATTGCTGAACAATCTAGTCTATGCATGGGATGCTGCTAATGTACTCCAGACACCACTATGTGAGTTTAAATTACCCAATGCCAATAAAATACTCACTTTCTGTGTCAAACAATGTGTGGAAGAAACATGCTTCATTTCCACTTATTGGTGGACATGATGTATTGGCTCTATAAACAGAGTGCTCAGCATAGAAAAACACAGTTTTCAGATAAACAGACAATTTTATTCTCTTCATTTTTCTTCCCTGCATATTGTTTCTCAAAAATATGTGAAATATATATTTTGTTATTGCCTCAATTGGCACTCTCAGGTTGGTTCTTTTAGGATGAACAGGTTTTAGATTTCCGAGCAGAACAATGAAAGGAACACTGTGAAATCTGACTTCTGCAACAGCCCAAGGGGATGGAACAAAGTCAGTTGCTGGTAGAGGTGGTCTTTAACTAAAGGTCAAATAAAATTGTACTGGAAGCTTTGAGATTAGCTTCAAGTGGCTGTTTTAGGTAGGGGGGCTGACCTTGTAAGAATTGGAGAGAAAAAAATTATATTTTAAAGCCACAGATCTTTGTTCCCTCTGACTCCTCTCTTCTCCAGTTTAAGAAATAAGAAATGTTGACTTGTCTGCAATCTTTTTTCTCTTCATTAGATATACAGCGGTATGGACTAGGTCAAGAAGCCTGTAATGAAGGGTAGCCGAATACATTCCTCAAAAGTTACCACTGTGGTATAAGGATTATTTTTGAGTTAATGTACTTGAAAAACAGCAGATGCAAGAAAGGCATTCTAATCTCTTTTTCTTCCTGAAAACAGGAGACTAAACCTCTCATGTCACAGATGCCCTTCCTGGACCAAGAGAAGAAAAATATTCTTCAATGGGGAGTCATAGCTAGGAGAATTCTGATCTTATTAAACAGATCTTATTAAAATAATCCTTTTCTTGCTCTAGCCTCACCACATTATTTAGTCACTTTACTACAATTACATCTCTTTGTTTAACGTAATATAATAGCATTTGACACTTCTTTGGGTTTTTATTTCCTTCCGTGGGCACCCTAGTCATGTAAAAGTTACATGCTTTTCTTCTGTTAATCTATCTTATGTCAATTTAATTTTATGCCCAGCTGGGACTCTAAGAGGGTAGAGGTAAAGGTTCACCTCTCTTACAGTAACAATTTGGATGAAATTGAAAAGCGTATCCTAAGGGGCTATAACACATTTTCACAAATTTGGTGGCTTAAAACACACAGTTCTCTTGCAGTTCTGAAGGATGGAAAACCAAAATCAAGGTTTCGGCAGGGCCGTGTTTTCTCCGAAAGCTCTAGAGGATGACCTCTTCTGCCTCCTCCTAACTTCTCGTAGTTGCTGGAATTCCTTGGCATTTCTGGCTGGGCTTGTAGACATTTTGCTCCAACCTCTGCCTCCATTGTCAGATGGTGTTTTTTCCTTTGCATCTATCTGAGTACAAATTTCCTTCTAATAAAGACACTAGTCATTGGATTTAGTGCCCACCCTTATTCAGTATAATCTCATTTTAACTGGAATAGATCTAAAAGACCCTTATTTCCAAGTAAGGTCACATTCTCAGGTACAAAGGGCTAGGACTTTCTTGGAGACGCATATATTTTTGGGAGACATAGTACTACCCATTACAACAAGCAAGGCAACATAGTGAAAAAAGCAGTAAGTTTGGAGCAAAAGGATCACCAAGTTTTGGATTATATTGCACCAGGATAGTGGTTAACTCTTATTTCCATCAGCTTCTCTGCCCCCACCCTTTTTTTTAGGAGAACAACTGAGATTTTTTTCAGTCTTATATTAAATGCTATGTAAATGAAGCTTTCAGAAAAGTCTGCTAGTTCCTTCTCCTAACCTGCCTGGCAGTCACAAACGCTTTGAATGAAGAAATTATGGAACCACTGACTTGGAATCAGAGGATGTGTTAGCTGTGAACTTCACCACTTCCCAAAGGTGTACTCTTTGAGTTACAGTCCTTAACCCTTCCAAAGGTCTATCTGATAAATAACAAGAAATTACAGCTCTATTAACTCAGTAAGGTTAAATAACAGAATAACACCATAATAATAAGAATGGGAATGTTCCTTTGCCTCAGAATGGGAAGCTATACCACACAGTTAGAGTCTAAGAATCATTAATAAAATATATTGTTTAAAACAGAATACCAACATTGTGGTCTCTTTCTCTCTTTTTCTCTCTTTCGAGAGAATCTCGCTCTGTTGCCAGGCGCCAGGCTGGAGTGCAGTGACGCAATCTCAGCTTACTGCAACCTCTGCCTCCCGGGTTCAAGCAATTCTCCTGCCTCAGCCTCCCGAGCAGCTGGGACTACAGGCGCACGCCACCATGCCCGGCTAATTTTTGTACTTTTTTTTTTAGTAGAGGCGGGGTTTCACCATGTTGGCCAAGAAGGTCTCCATCTCTTGACCTCGTGATCCACCCACCCAGGCATCCCAGAGTGCTGGGATTACAGGCGTGAGCCACCGCGCTCGGCCTACTTTCCACAATCTTTGAATCTATATTGCTGTTCTCCATCATTGCCAACAGTGTCTCATAAACCCCCATGTCCTTCCCCCTACCTCTACCCCATATCTCCTTAAGCAGTGGGCTGTGGAAGGGAGTGAGAGACAGAGAGGACTATCTGAATGCCATATCTTTAGCGCAATGGGGAATGCTGTGATTTTTCCATTCTTTCTGTCCTGGGGTGCTTCACATCTGCCGTAAAGATTGCAAAATAACACTCCTTCCCTTATATCCAAATGCTTTATATTTTGACTTCTCAGAATTTTCTAGCACCGGGTAGAAACTTCATCTTTTTAATATAGACTGACTTTCCCTTTTGCCACCTGTGGCTTGACTTGCTTTGGATAATAGAAAACAGCAGAAGTGAGTGCTGGGTCTAGTCGTTAGGAAGCCTTGCATATTTCCACTCTCTCTATAATGTAGCCACCACCATGAGAACAGCTAGCCTCTCAAAAAATATGAAGGGCATGTGCAGTGGAGGGGACCTGAGCTGTCCCAGCTGGAGCTATCACAGCCCGGCCAGTTTCCAGCTGACTCACCAGCTGACTGCAGATGCATGAATGATTCCAGATATGTTCAGCGGAGCCTTGGCTGGATTGGCTGAAATGCCCAGCCACTCTTAGACTTTTGGAAGTAATAAATTGTTGCTGTTTTAAGTCACTACGTTATTGGGTGCTTGGTTATGAAGCATTATCTAAATGATACAGAAATTATTACCTACAAATAGAATGTTGCCAAAACATAATATGTTGTTTTGATTTTGCAGTAAGACGGTACGTAGAGGCTAGAAACATGACCTTTGTTACACAGGAGCACGACAGTTGTTTAAATGTGGCCTTTGGTAATTTGAAAGATAAAAACTGTTCCTAATGTACTCTTGGAGTTGATCAAGATGATTTCCAGGCAAATGCTAAAAGTGTCATGTGGTTGCTTGTAGCTGAATAGGTAAAGTAACCTGAAGAAAGAGATGAGCTAAGAAAATAATTGGCCAGTTTACAAACAGAATTTAGAGGGAATATAGAGAACTTTCTTGGTTGAAACTAAATGCTATTTCTCATCTCTAATTTCTTTTGCCTTTAATGGATTCTCGAGGTAAAAATGAAGCCTGGTAACAAAGATCAAATTGGAGTAAGACTGAAAGATCTTTTGTTAAGATTTAGGGATTCAGTATTAAGTCTTAAAAATTGAGCCTTAACAAAAAATGAGAATTATTTTCTTAAAGAATTAATGCCATACTTAGTAGGACTTCTCAGCTGGAGGAAAAGGACTTTTTAGGAAACTTAAAGTGTGGTCTCACAGAAATCCCAAAGTAACAGTGATTACATCTAGAAAGGGATGCTAAAAAACAATTTTGGGTGTGACTTTTGAAACATGACACAGACAATAATCAGGTGTGTATAAAGCCCACAGAGTTATAATGACAGAAGAGCAGCGTAATGGAGCTTAAAGGAACTGACACTGTTCAACTTTAGAAGCTAAGTTCATTCCCTCAATTTGATATGGGCAGGAATCAGGTTGAGAAAGGTACCCAGCTACAAGCACAGGCTCTTTCTTCAGAAATAAGATGTGATGGAAGAAAGGTGTTTTAGAATCAAGAGGCAAGAGGGTTGTGGCAAGATCTGAGGAGAACATTGGAAAAGAGGACCACGCCCAGAGAGTAGAACCAGGACCTAATAAAGGAACATTACCCAAACCCCGAATCAGGAGTACCTGCAACATTTCCCTGGCAGGATTAGAACTAATGTTGAGATGATTCTGTTCCTCTCCTTCTCCGC
Source organism: Sapajus apella (assembly GCF_009761245.1). NCBI lineage: Eukaryota > Metazoa > Chordata > Mammalia > Primates > Cebidae > Sapajus > Sapajus apella. The sequence goes on along the minus strand of NW_022436949.1, from coordinate 6,589,340 downwards.
ATTTTTGAATGAAGTGTCATTTCTGAATGGAGAGTATGGGATATTCTGTCCTAGCTTCATTCTTGTATTTGGACTCTAGAAGGCTTGGCTTTTTAGGTAAAAATCTCATCTTGAATTATAATCCTCATAATCCCTATAATCCCCATGCGTCAAGGTAGCCACCAGGTAGATGTAATTGAATCATGGGGGTGGATTTCCCCCATGCTGTTCTCATGATAGTGAGTTCTCACGAGATCTGATAGTTTTGTAAGTGTTTGGTAGTTCCTCTGCATTCATTCTCCCTCCTGCCGCCTTGTGAAGGTGCCTTGCTTCCCCTTCGCCTTCCATCATGATTGTAAGTTTCCTGAGGCCTTCCCACCCATGCTGAAATGTGAGTCAAAATTGAAGCTCTTTCCTTAATAAATTACGCGGTCTTGAGCAATTCTTTATAGCAGTGTGAAAGCAGACTAATACAGTCTCCAATCTCAGAGAAACTAAAACCAGAAAGTATAGTTGGAGGCATAATAAGTAGTTTATTCTCACTGCTGATGCAAAGCCCATTGGTTGGTTTTGGGGAAAAAGAAAAATATGATATTGTAGTTTTAAACTACTCTGGATTGGGTTTTTAAGGCTGAAAGTGACTCCAAATCTATGGGATCTGCTGAAGCTATCCTTAATGAACAGAAATATTTGGTAGAGATTGGAGAAAAAACTGCTTCACATGTATAACTGAACAAATTAAAATTGTTCAATAAAATGCCTATAAATAACTATCAGTATTTTACATTTGCATCTGTTTTATAGTTTATGAAAAAGATTTATAAACATGTTAGTATATATTCGTCAATAAACATACATAACATTTAGGCCTGCTGCAGTGGCTCACGCCCATAATCCCAGTACTTTGGGAGACCAAGCCTGACAGGTCACTTTGAGCTCAGGAGTTTGAGACCATTTTGGTCAACATGATGAAACCCTGTCTCTACAAAAAATACAAAAATTAGCCTGGCATTGGTGTATTGTGCCTGTAGTCCCAGCTACTTGGGAGGCTGAGGCTGGAGAATCGCTTGAACCCAGGAAGTGGAGGTTGCAGTGAGCTGAGGTTGTTTCACTGCACTCCAGCCTTGGCGACAAAGTGAGACCTCATCTCAAAAAAGAAAAAAAAGTACATAACATTCACTTAAGTGTTTTTTAAACTGTCAAGTTCTGTGAAAATGAAGCATTCTATCACTTATAGTCTCAAATATTTGTTTCCACATATTTTATTATTCTAAAAGAGGAGAGTTACTAAATATATAAAATGACCTTCACTTGCTTCTAAATTAAATGTTTTTTTATTTTTTATTTATTTATTTATTTTACATCCTTATGTGCTCTTCCATGACTGATTGGTTATAGGCTACAAAAATAAGAATTTCTGATGTATTTTTTTCAAATGTATGCTATTCATACAAGATACTTCAAACCTTAGAGTTAATTTTAATCCAGGAATTTTAAATTTTGTTGACAGACAAAATCATTGCATATTTGCATACTGTCCACTGCTGGATGTTCATTTGTTTTGCCTGTTGCATATTCAGTACTGGTTTGAGGCTACTCACGCGTGTTTTGCTCTCTGTATTAGTCAGGGTTCTCCACAGAAGCAGAACCAATAAGAGATAGATAAGTAGATAAAGATTTATTATGAAAGACTGGCTCACACAATTATAAAGGCTGAGACGGTTCCCCTTCTGTAATGCTATACTCATATTAGCTTATTCAGATCCAACAAAAGCTTAATATCATAGGCCTCCTCCTGAGAATTATTCATCCCTAATACTCACAGAGTCATTGCCATGCATCTGCCTATTTAAGCATGTCCTGTCCCTGTGTCCTAGTGTCATACTCACACTATGTATCTGAACTGATTTTAACCCTAAGCTGCTTCTGATGTTGAATTCATTACTCCTCCTACCACCTATCAGCACTTTATTACTTAAGCTTTTCTTGTGTGTGTGTGTCTTCATTCCTGAATAGGCCACAATAGTTTTCCTTTCTGCATTTTAACCAATCTCACTGCTATAGTCTTCCATCTTTGTTCTAATGAATACAATTGGATTTATTTCCCAAAAATCTATTTGCCTCATAATAAATTATTGATTACATAAAATATTATTTTTTCCTGCATGAAAAAGTTAAAACTTACCTTGACATGCAAAGTCCCCCATACTCTGACCTCTTTAGTTCTCCAGGTTCATCTCAACCCCATTCTCAAACGCCAGTGCTCTATTCCAGCAAGAATCATTTTTTACTCTCCCCTCAGATTACCTGCTTGTGCTACACTTTAAGTCTTTCTTCAAAATGTTCCTGCCTGCTATGTCCTTCTATCTGTTTCACATTCAAGTTCTAGCAGACTTTAAGGCTCAGATGCACTCTGACTTCTTAGGGGAACTTCAACAACCCCGACCGTATCAATCCAAGTTACCAATTTCTGTCTACAAAAAAGGACCTTGTAGTCATCACTTATTTTATTGTTGAGTGAAGATGACACCTAACAACTAGTTATTTATAACATACCTTTTCTTTGAGAAGGATTTACAGACACTTCCTACATCTATGTTTTTACAGTTCACAAGGCATTTCAATGCACATTCCCTCATTTGATCCTTACAAAAACCCCACCAGAGAGGCAGGACAGACATTAATCTTGTTTGAAGATGAGAAGGCTGAGGCTCAGAGCAAGCAGAACTCAAAGAGTTTACAAAATAACCTCAGGTTAGGGGACTTGGAGTGTCAGGGTTTGGAGCTCAGGGCTTTGGACTTCTTTTGCCATGTTTCAACTGTATACCTCAAGATTGTTGTATACATTAAACCAGGTATGCACCTGGAAGCCTTTTATTATCTGTATGGGGTTACGGCAATAAAAGTTTTTAAAATCATATTTTTATAGTGTTCTCTATTTCAGAAGCAAGGATTACATTTTATAGTCCCAAAATTGATTCTTTCAAGAGGTACTTAGTTTGAGTTTATCATGTGTTTCAAAGGTACCTGGATTTGAGGATATAACAATGAAAATATGTGTTCCTGTCCTTATAGGGTTTATAGTCAAGCAGAAAGATAGATAGGTGAAAAACAAATTCAATACAGACGATAATCCTCATAATAGAGAGACAAATGACTAAGGAAGGGCTGAAACAAGGAGCAGGCAATGAAGGGGGCAAAGAAAGAAAGAATGAAATGTTTATTGAAAGCTGAAAGGAAACAAACATAATGAGTATCTGCTTCACGAACTGTGCTAGGCTCTCTGACATATTTAATAATCACAAAATATTATAAAATATCACCATTACTGCCACCTAACTGAAAGCCAGAGAAGTTAAGAAGCTTTTAAAAGGTCATGCAAATAATGCTGAGTTCATAGTAATATTGATAAACTGTATCGTTGAGTCAAACATTAGCTACAAATGTATTATCTAAAACATTATTTCTATTGAAAGAGGAAAAACCAAAGGTTCCCCAACCACCACCTCTTTTTTATTTTAAACATAATACTTTAGCATTCCTGAAATATCAATAGGCTGAAGTCCATTTTGGCAAAATATGGTCTAAGTTATGTTGATGAGCAAAGGGCAGATATATCTTAACAAATATAAAAGTTATCTAGGAAAGCTTCAGTAATTTGTGAAATGACTATTTTAGAACACTTTGAGAACTTCTGAATAGTTATCAAAGCCATACTTATCCTACTTTGAGAGTTCAACCAGCTATTGATAATTGAATAATAAGCCAGATTTTTGCTAATAATACATTTTTTTGCTGTTTTTAAGTGTTCAGCTGCCACCACCAACAATCTGATGAGAGTAGAAAGAGCACTACAGATCTGAAATACAAGCATATCCACAGTGAGATTAGCTGGGTGATGATGTTCACCTGCAAAATTATGTATTAGATTTCTGTACCCTGTCAAATATTTAAGTAACAGATCAAGCAAGAGAGCCTTTGTCAACCTCTTATTTGGCACCAGATACACCCTAGACTTTGTCACCATCTGCATATTTAATATTAGATATGAAAACATCGTATTAGTTCTAAACACCCCAGTAATTACATCTGATTGTTTAGGACATGAGGTTTAGGACTTACTACATCTTTCAGTGCAGGTGGTATGATTTTTTAGTAGAACTATAATATTCATGGCAAACTGGACAATTTATTTATAATTCCACCTGAGTGAAATTCATTTCATCAAGAAAGTAGATAGATACTTCAATCATTAGAAAAATTCACAGTCCCTTTTGTTGTAGTAATTTTTCTTTTTATAATAAAATTTTTTTCTTGTGGAAGAAAAACGACTTTGCGGTAATTGGTTTCTACTATACTTTATTCTTTTATGCATACACCTGTCTTCTTATCTGCATGTCTCTCAGATTTAAGGCTGCAGCATTGGCTCTAGTTCATGGTGGTATTTGTGATGCACTACGGATTGAATTGAAATCCTTTGAACTCATTTAGGCTGTGACATTTTATGGCAGATTAATTAACATGATTCGTAGTTACTTTAGCCTCACTGGAAGAAGTGAACAGGTTTCTGATGTGAAATTCTCTCTTTGGCCTCTCTCTCTTCTTTCCTGATTACATTGGCAACCTCTAAATTACCATGCTTCCTTTACAACTTATTGAACAATGATATTTGGGTTGTATACATAGGTAATTTAGTGTATGTGGACAAAGTAAAAACCCTTGCAATACCAGGTGTTTGTAACTCAATACCTGTCATTGAATAAAGGGACACACGAACTTTCTGGGAATAGAACATCACAGATGCTGGATGAGGCTCTGTTGTGATGACTTGTCTCTGCAATGCATCAGCTCAACCTGCTTGAAAAGTACAAAGTCGAGACTACCTTATGCCACAGCACCAAGTTGCCAAGAAACTGACTCCTAAGAGCTGTTTCTTTCTAGACAGTTCAAATTTGTGCCAGGTAACATGAAATTTTTCAACGATTTTATCTAAGACTGGTGATTCTTTCATATAATATCTGATCAGGAAGTGACAATCTTCTACTTCATTATCCATGAACATTTTAACTTCAACTCTAATCATTTTCAAAGGCTTTGTCTGTTTTAAGCAATCCAGTGCATATGTGAATTACATCTAATAGAATACTCTGTTAAATAAGATGAAGAGGAAGTTAACTCTTGGTTTTTTTAGCTGATTTCCCAGTCAGTTATTTCTCCTCAAAATTTTTTTCCTCTTATTTCTGCTCTCTCTAGATTTCTGTCCCCACTTGATTATTTTACTGCTCATTAGTTCTGGCAAAAAAAAGAAACTGGACAATGTTCAGGCTTGTTAACAGTTCTAATAAAAGGTGTGCTAAAAAATGAAGGAAAAAAGAATCATGAAGCCTTAGAGCTGAAGGAAATTTAGAAAACATGCAGTCCAATTCCTGTATTTAGATACAAAGTTTTAAAATTAGGTGTCAGATGAATACTCAAAAATATTGGAAAAGAGATTAGCTTGGCAAAAACATTTAACAAGTAATGGGCAAAATAATACCTGGTGTTATGTGGAGTTTTCATTTTTAATATCTCTACTAAAAATTGAGAGTTGAATAGTGTGTTTGAAAAGTCTTATGATACTATGCAACATTTTTGGTGGGTTCTGTAATAATTACTGCTCTTAATTCATAGATACAAAACTACTGTTTATCATTGTTATATCATTGATCAAATTTTTCAATATTTTGGTGGTTACTGTGATTCAAGTCTTCTGGTTCCAATCAAAAATTTTTTTCTTTACACCATGGTATGCTTCAGATAAATAATTAAAAAATGAAGAGAAGTGTTAACATGTACTTTGGAATTATATTTTCTTTATGTTTGTGCTCCTTTTCTTTACAAAAGTATGAGATTTATAAACATATTTGTGTTCAGAGAGTATTTCCACACCTTCTGATGAATTAGTCTCATCTCAAAACACTTCAGGACTTCTGGTTTGGATCGGTCAACTTTAGATATTATTACACTCTAATTCAATACTGTCTTTCCAAGAGACAGAGCAGAGGTTTTACATGGCTGCAGAGAAGCTTATTTAAAATTTAAAAAAAAAACAGTGGCCAGGGAGAGTGTCAGGCCTCTCTCAGTCCCAGGCACTGTTTGGAGCTGCAGGAGGCTATGGTTCATTCTTGTGATTGTCATGCATTTCCTAACCAAAGACTTGTTCTCTCCAGGCTGCAGGCCTTCAAATGCTAGCTCTTTCATGGGGTTCATTGGGTGGTTCTTTGAGGCCTTAACTGTTCAGTTCCCTGGCCTGGTTACCCTGCTAAGATTTAGTGTCTTCCTCCCATTGTCTCCACAGATGACTATTGTTAAAATAAAAACTTTAGACAAAATTAAGTTAACAGACTTTATTTGAGCAAAGGATGGTGAATGGATTGGGCAACTCTCAAAACCAGAAGAGGTTCAGAGAGCTTGAGTCCAGCAACTTGAATAGTGGGCTTTTACAGTCTAAATGCAGAAGCAAAGTAAAGAACTATGAGACTGGCTATGCTGAGCATTTGCTTTATCCAGGTATAATCTGATGAAACGCCCCAAATTAATTAACCAATGGGCCAGTTGGCTGTCTGTGACTGGCTGAAGCTTAATTCAAAATTAATCAGTTTCTGCATAGCAAAGGAAACAGCTAACAGAGTGAAGAGACAACTGGTGAAATTGGAGAAATATTTGCAAAACCAAACATCTGATACAAGGAGTTAATATCCAAAATATTATAGGAATTCCAACAACCCAGTAGTTAGAAAACAACCCAATTAAAAAATGGGCAAAGTGCCTGAACAGACATTTTCAAAAGAAGCTATATAAATGCCAACAAGTATAAATACTCAACATCACTAATCATCAGAGAAATGCAAATCAAAACCATAATAAGGCATCACCTCATACTTGTTACAATGGCTTTTATCAGCAAGATATGAGAGAACAAGTTTTGGCAAGGATGTGGAGAAGAGGGAAACATTAAACTTCTGCTTGGGAATGCAAATTAGCATAACCATCATGGAATACAGTATGGAAGTTTCTTAGAAAACTAAAAATAGAATTACCATATGATCCAGCGATCCCACTACTGGTTATATATCCAAAGGAAATAAAATTATTTTGAAGAGCTATCTGCACACTCTTATTTGTTGCAGCACTATTTGCAATAGTCGAGATATGAAATCAACCTAAGTGGCCATTAATGAACAAATAAATAAAGAAAACATGGTATATGTTCATAATGAAATACTCTTCACCTTAAAAAAGTGAAAATTTGTTTTTATATGCAACAACATGGTCGAACCTGGAGGACATAAGTCAAAGAAACTGGGCACAGAGACACAAATATTGTATGATCTCACTTATAGGTGAAATCTAAAAATGTTTGGCTCATAGAAGCAGACAGTAGAGTGCTGGCTACCAGGGGCCATGGTTTGGGAGTTGGAGAGATATCACACCAGGGATACAAAATTCAGTTAGTTAGGAACAGTAAGTTCAAGAGATCTACTATGAGATATGGTGACTATGTTAACAATGTATTGTTATATTTTTCAAAATTTATTTATTATACTTTAAGTTCTGGGGTACATGTGCAGTTTGTGCATGTTCGTTCCATAGGTATACACATGCCATGGTAGTGCTTTGCTGCATCCATCGCCCCGTCATCTACATTAGGTATTTCTCCTAATGCTATCCCTCCCTAATACCCCCACCAGGCCCCAGTGTGTGATGCTCCCCTCCCTGTGTCTGTGTGTGTGTGTGTGTGTGTGTGTGTGTGTGTGTGTGTGTGTTGAGGTCTTGCTCTATCACCCAGGCTGGAGTTCAGTGGTACAATCTCAGCTCGCTGCAACTTCTGCTTCCCAGCTGAGGCAATTCTCCCTGCCTCAGTCACCCGAATAGCTGGGATTACAGGTGCGCACCACCACACTGGACTAACTTTTGTATTTTTAGTAGAGAGGAGGTTTCGCCATGTTGGCCAGACTGGTCTTGAACTCCTGACCTCAGGTGATCTGCCTACCTTAGCCTCCCAAAGTGCTGGGTCCACCCGGCCCAATGTATTGTATTTTAAAAATAGCTAAGTAGATTTTGCATTCTCACCACTTATCAAAAAAGCTGAGTTTATGAGATAATGAACATTTTCATTAGCTCGTTGAGCTATTCCACAATGTACCTATATTTTAAAACAAAATGTTGTGATTGGTATATACAACAGCCATTTGTCAGTGAAAAAAGTAATCTGTTTTAAGAAATGCCCCCTAAGTTAAGTTTCCGCTTGCTTGTGTAAGGGTTCTGGGTACAGAAACAGCCTCAGGCTAATGGCCTTTTGCTTATTTTGCTTTAACACTGTATATCCTACAACCTGTTGCTTACAGGTTCCTCTAATTCCAGTTGGAAACTGGAACGTTGACCAAAATCCCACTTACCTAATCCGGCATCTGTTTGACTCATATCAAATCATGAACGCTTGTGTGTGAAATTCTGGGACTGTAGACTACGTGTAAGCAGCATGTCTCTCAGTTTCACTGCCTTTCTCTTAACCATTTCCAGGGTACATTATTTGTAGCTTGCTCATTTCACCCGTTTTAGACAGAAGAGAGGTACCAGTCTCCAGTTTGGGAAGTGATGGATTGGGCACCATAATGGCAGGAATAAGTTAAATGTTCCACCACTACTGACCTTGCCCCATGGAGGAAAAGAGAAAGAAATAGCTTATTATCTGATGACTTAAATCTCAGGACGACAACCCTCCCTTGCCAACAAGAAAAGTTACTTTTTGGAGACTTATTTAAACTGTGTGATTCTAGGACCGTGAATCAAGCTTCCTATGGACATGACTGCACAAAACTTAGCATCTTTTAAACTGTGAGTCATTCCCAATTTCGGCACCAGTTAGTACCCCCTTGGGGCCAGAATGACATCCCAGTGGTATTTTATTTACATAGTACTATATGTGTAAATATATAAATTGATAGATATGCATTATATGCATACACAAATTATATATTGCATTCCTAGGTTTGATAATCATAGCTAACTGAAGTGATTGTGTGACTCTAAATAGACACTTGGTAACAGGTATTTAAAGGTCAGGTATAGACCCAATAACAGCTGATCTCTGAGATGTCCTCAAAACAGTAGTAAAAACACAAAATTTTTGTTGGTTAAAACATGAAGATTCTGGCTGGGCACGATGGCTTATGCCTATAATCCCAGCACTTTGGGAGGCCAAGGCAGGTGGATCACCTGAGGTCAGGAGGTTGAGACCAGCCTGGCCAACATGGTGAAACCCCGCCTCTAATAAAAACACAAATATTAGCCAGCCATGGTGGAAAGTACCTGTAATCCCAGCTACTTGGGAGGCTGAGGCAGGAGAATTGCTTAAACCCCGGAGGTAGAAGTGGCAGTGAGCTGAGATCGCACCATTGGACTCCAGCCTGGGAGAAGAAGGAGACTTCGTCTCAGAAAAAAAAAAAAAAAAAAATAGGAAGGTGCATCCTGGAGTCTGCATTTTCAACAAGTATCAGACACAGTTTTCATGCAAGTGAAGTTTGAGAATCACTGTTACTGGCAATGGGGAATTACTGATGAATTTTGAATGAGAGCCCAAGGCGGTATTTTTCTATGCCAGGTTGTTCTGGAGAGTGGACTGGAGGAGAGAGAGAGGCTGAAAAGCTGATAGAAGACCCCAGGTAGGGAGCCTTGTAACTGCCCAAGTGAGGAGGTAGATTTGCTGGCGACAGCATAGAAGGAAATGAAAAGATGAGAACAAGAAAGATGATAAATTACAATGAAATCACAACACAGACGGAAGGAGTCTAAGGTGACTCCAGGCTTTTAAGTTTGCTTGATTGGGACACTCTACCATCCTCTTCACAGCAAACATAGCTGCAGAGGAGGACATCGGCAGCTGCTGCCTGTGGATGCATGCTGATCTGTGGGCAGCTCCGTGTCCCACACGTGTGAGTCACGCTCTGTTTGGGAGCACAGGTATGCATAAGAAAACTCGGCCTCTGCTCTGCGTGTGGCGTCTCCCTACGCTACTCATGGTTAGAAGGGTTAGATCCCTGGGTAAATCCTGGTGATGCCAATGCTACCACATTTAGGCTGAAGTTAGGCAATTGGGTTTAGGCTCCCCTAGCATTCAGACTATTAGACATGTTCTTTTAAAGCAATTTTTAACTATTCATAGCATAATTACAACCTCTTGTATTTATACAGTGTTTTACAAAATTCTGTTGCGTGGGTCATTCCATCTGCTCTTGAAGCAGCATTCTGAGCTGGATGGAATTTGAACAGAAGTAATCTTTCTCATTACATTCAAGAGAAGAGTTCTGTGTCTGCTGCCCCTTCAGTGGCAGACCCTGCAATTCCCACCTCCTCTCTACCTGGTCTTCAAGGTCCTGACCAAATTTACTTCTTGGAACATTTACCTAATTCTTTCTGACAGTCTCTTATTTGTTTGAGTTGCTCTAGAACTTTCTACACACTTGTATTATAAATTTTATTTCATTTATTTTCAATTGTTTATTTATCTTTTTCTCTCTCTCTGAACATATTATGGGCCAAGAGAGCATCTCTGAACCAAAGCTGTGATTATGTCTGTATGGAAAAAGTTGGAGTTGAGAAAGAATATATAGATTTGTCCCATCCAGTTATTGTCATGCAGCCAAGGTGACACAATGAGGTTCTTGCTAGTCGTATGCCATCCTAAAGTCAGGGGGAAGAATCCTAGAGAGTTAAATGAGTCATGGAGGAATGCAGTTGGAGAAGGCAGAGAGAAAACACAACCCGGGATTGATTGATTCTCGGTCCTAAGGGCTTTCCTCTGATCTCAGTCTGTTTTATTTTAGTCAAGTGATAGTTGTTACAGGGATCTCACCTGTGATCCTTTTAGATTATCCATTGTATTTTAAAATCTGCCTAATTGTGTTCTATGAAATGCGCTATTCACTGACATGTTATACACAATTCTGATATATTTTCCTTTTCATCAGTTTAGAAAATGCAGTGAATGAGCTTTATTAACTCTAGCATCCCACAATGGCCCATATTGTCATTATCTGTGACATTGTACGTTTTTTTTTTCAGGCCTTTTTAGAAGGTATTCATGGCTGAGTCAGTTTTATCTACAGTTGAATTTAAAATTTGTGGGGACCATTTTAAATGCATTGTGATAGTGCAAACAGGCAACACGTACCTGATTCCCTTCTTCCTCTAATTTTGTCATTCTGCTGAAAAGAGCTATTGATTGTGTCGGGTATGATTTGCTCTTTATAAAACTATGCTGCTTATTGCTCATGATTCCATCAACCTCCACATTTTGATAAACTTCATCTTGTCAGACCTGTTTCATTATTTTACTGTTGATATTAGACTTACCAAGCCATCATTCACAGGTTCACTTCTCTTGCCTTTTGTTAAATGTGTATTTGCCCCTGTATACACCAAGATTATCTCTGTTGTATACTTGATACCATAGTGACGAATTTCACTGTTTGAGACTTGCACAATATATTAAGCATAACCATTACAGAAAAGCCTATTTTAAAATGCAAGTATCATGGGAAACATGACGTATCTTTAATATTTTAGTGACAATTTGTTTTTAATCATATTGTTTTATATTGAAGTATTATCATGAGGACATCTGGCAGGAAGAGAGGAATGCTGGAACGTGGGGGAAGGAATGGCAAGAAGGGACAAAGGGCAAGTGGAAGGGTGTCTGTGCCAGCTTCTTGCAATCTAGAGTAAATGGCTCCTTTTTTTCAAGGAAAAGAACTTCATTAGGTATAACTCTCCCTCTCACCTTTCACAAACGTGCCCATAATAATGCTAGAATAAGAATTAAACACCAAATTTTAATCTACATCAAATTTAGAAAGAGAAAAACACTTAATTCATAAATCAACTTTAGGATAAGTGATACTTGGAAAAAACAGGTAATTTTAAAATGCTGTGTTTTTCCCAGAAAAATTCTGGGTTCTCTGTAATAATAATCACTAACATTTATTGAAAACTTATTATATGGCAGGGATTTTTAACATGCATATTCTCATTTAATTCTTCTCTTGAGCTTATGAGGTAGATGCTATTATTTACATCTTACCTACGAGAAACTGAGGTTATTTGCCTTTTGAATCAATGCTAAGAGTGGGTGAGGCTGGGATTCAGACCCTGTGGTCTAACCACAGAGCCCACGCTCTTCAGTACCACATATTATGCTCAAGCTAGTGCCTAGCAGGATTAATTTTCTTTTCTGGAGTCCTGATTTTCTGTTAGAGCCTGGAAAGAATTCAGGCTCCGATCTTGTACTTATACTTGTGTATTCTGCTTTGGATTATTTTTTGGAGATAAGGTCTCACTCTGTCACTTAAGCTGGAGTGCGGTGGTGCAATCATGGCTCTCCGCAGCTTTGACCTCCTGGGCTCAAGCCATCCTCAGCCTCTCGAGTAGCTGGGATTGCAGGTGCACACCACCATGCCTGGCTAAGTTTGTATTTTTTTTTATAGAGATAGGGTCTCACTATGTTGCCCAGGCTTGTCTCGAACTCCTAGGATCATGTGATCCTCTGTCTTGGCTTCCCAAAATGCTGGGATCAAGCATGAGCCACTGTACTTGGCTGTTTTTTTTTTTTTAATTGACAAATAGTTGTATGTATTCATTGTGTACAATATGATATTTTGAAGTATTCCTAAATTGTGGAATAGTTAAATTTAGCTAATTAGCAAATATAATGAATGCCACATCCAGGGTTTGTAAAAAGAAAAAAGAAACGGAAAAAGGAAAAGGAAAAAAAGAAATGTATTAAATGTATGACCTCACAGTTATCATTTTTGTGATGAGAGCACTTATCCACTCTCCTTGCATTTTTCAAGGATGTAGTATATTGTCATTACCTATAGACACCTTGATATATCACACCTAGATTGCTTGCTAAACGTAGGCTTTCCACTATAATATGTAAATTGGACTTACTGCAAAGAGAAGTGATATTTGTGAAAATCTATGGGAGACATTTAAAACTTCCACTTGAGCAGGAATTCTTAATATGAAAAATAAAGAAGGTAGTAAAATTTACTAATTTAAAATTACCACATGCAAATGCTGTATAGTTTTTTTTTTTTTTTTAGAGGTAAGATATATTAACCATGTTGTTTCAATAAAAACAAATCTTTATTTAGTGCCTAAAGTTTGAAAATTACCATGCTGAATGTAGTAATAGATTTCAAGAAATAGAAAAGCTAATGTAACATTCTGTTCAGTTTTGGTTAGGTATAAACTTGCACTTTTATCCAACCATTCATTCACCCATTTATTCATTCATTTGATAGATGCTCATGAGACCTCATTGGGTACAAGTTAGCCTGTTAGGATATTGACTTCCATATACTGTAATAAGAAACAGAACAGGATAAGGTTATAGTTATATCTAGTAAGAGCTACAGTACATTTAGAACTGACAAGCAGAAAAATCTAGACATTATATGGTCAGTGAAAACAATTTGGGTCTTAAAAATAATTTCTTATGTTTGTTATCAATTCAAATGTTTACTTTCCCAGAACATACATGTCATGTCATGAGTTTTCCATCCCTATCAATAACATAAAATTTAAAAGTAAGTTATGGCTAAGTCGTGTTAGTATTGATTACATGATAGAGAATTTGTATCAGGATTAGCCCTGTCTCTTTTCGGGACTCTGGTACTGCTTTCACAATACAGAGACGTGCTTTAAAAAAAAGCAAAACAATTAAGTTTACCATGTAAATATATATTGGAAACTGTTCCCAGGTATGCCGCAAGTAGGAATTTAATACCTCGGTTGTGCAATTAAATTCCTGGCAAAAATAGCATGCTTTTCTTAGAAATATATGTTCAATTCAATTACTCAGACCCAGGCTATGAATAAAGAGGCTATTACAAAGATGTGGTAAGAAAAGGAAATGAGTATGTTGAAGAGATATCTGTACTCGGGTGTTTGTTGCAGCACTATTTACAATAGCCAAGTTATGGAATCAATTGAAGTGTCCCTGAAGAGATGAATGGATACAGAAAATGTATACACCAGTGCAGTGGCTCACGCCTGTAGTCCCAGATACTTGGGAGGATTGCTTGAGTCCAGGAGTTGAGGCTGCAGTGAGCTGTGATCATACCCCTGCCCTCCAGCCTTGGCAACAGAATATCTCGTCTCTCAAAAAAAAAAAAAAAAAGGGAAGAAGAAAAAAAATGTCACACACACATACACTCTAATTCCAGCTACTTGGAAGGCTGAAGCAGGAGACTTGCTTGAACCCAGGAACTGGAGTTTGAAGTGAGTCGAGACCATGACACTGCACTCCACTCTGGGCAACAAGGATGAAACTCTATCTAAAAAAAAAAAAAGAATCCTGTCACTCACGCGACAGCAACATGGATGAACCTAGAGGACATTATGTTAAGTGAAATAAGTCAGGCCGCAGAGAGATAAATACACGTTCTCACTCATATGTGGAAATTAAAATTTGACTCATAGAAGTATATAGTAAAATAGTGGTTACTAGAGGCTGGGAAGGTTTGGGGGAGGTGGGAATAGGGAAAGATTGGTTAGAGGTTACAAAATTACAGCTAGACTGGGGAATACACTATAGTGCTCTGTAGCTTTATAGGGTGAGTATAGTAAATGCTAGTTTATTGTATTTTTTTCAAATAGCTAGAAAAAAGAATTTTGAATGCTACCAACACAAAAAAAATGATAAAGTTTGGAGGTGATAGATATGCCAATTGGCCTGATTTGATCATTACACGCTCTACATGTATCACAAAATCACCATTTCTCATAAATATGTGTAATTATGTGTCAATTACAAATACATGTCTATTTTTAAAATCTTAAAAAATTATTGGGCCACATGCAGTGGCTCATGCCTGTAATCCCAGCATGTTGGGAGGTAGAGGTGAGTGGATCATCTGAGGTCAGGAGTTTGAGACCAGCCTGACCAACATGGTGAAACACCATGTCTACTAAAATTACAAAAATTAGCCAGGTGTGATGGCACGCACCGGTAGGCCCAGCTACTCAGGAGGCTGAGGCACGAGAATCACTTGAACCTGGGAGATAGAGGTTGCAGTGGGCCAAGATTGTACCACTGGACTCCAGCCTGGGTGATAGAGTGAGACTCTGTCTCAAAAAAAAAATTAAAGAGATTTTTGAATTCTCTCCCAAAATGACATAAAAGATACATCGCAATTTTTAAAACCTTATTTGCTATATTTTGTGTATACTACAATTTAATACTTTAACGTTGGCCTAGTATACTAGAAAAACTTTCTGGAATTATGTAGTTATACATCACTCAGATCCACTAAAATTGTGCCTAGAACCTTTATTAGAAACATAAGTATCATTTCCTAACAGGAGATTTTAAATCCTTAGTGTTATTTATTTTCTTTTTTCCTCTTCAAAGAAGTAGGCAGAATCCACTGGTATAATTACAGTGGTGAAGATAGTAAATTGTGCTTTTGTTGTTTTTAATCATTCCTCATTATTTTGTTTACATGAATAAACTTATTAAGACATTTTATTTGTAAGGACAAAGACTCCCAGAAGCCACTCTTTGCAGCCTCCATCTTTTATTCCCTTTGTGAACATGTGAAGTCCTCACAGCGGCTTTAGCAGTATTAGAAGGTCTGATTTGTTTGAAAAAGCTTCAGTGATCATAGGCAATGTTTAAAGAGGCTTTGGCAAAATAAAAAGTAGAAAGCTTTTAAAGCAGCTGTAGGGATTCTGTCAATTGAGAAGTGAGTCCAAGATGGCAGAGTACATTGGAAAACCATTCAACTTTGGTCATTAGTTGCTTTTTGAGGTTAGTCTAACAGCTAGGGTACTGCTATTATTGACTGAGGGTCCTTACTGACCAAGTAGCAAATTCAGCCGTGTCTCCAGGGTCCTCCAAAATGGTTTGCTGAGTAGCTGCCATGGTTTAATTTAAGGAAAAAAGCAAATAACTCCACCTGCTCAGTTATATACCTTTGATTAAGGCAATAAAAACTGATTTCTAAGATGTTAGAAGCCCTTTTCAATCACGAAAGAGAATTGAAATTATGTAGTCAGATTATATTTTGTATTTAAAATATTCCTTTCACTTTGAAGTATCATTTTATTCCTCTTTGAAAAATTTATATTATTCATATCAAAGGTTTCAACTAACAATAAGAGAACTGTTGCTTAGTGTACTTATTCTGTATTTACTGAATATTGATTTATGTTCTATGCTAGATACTGTGAGAGATGTAAAAAGCCAATAGGCAAAGTTTTTGCCTTCAGAAAGAGAGTCCTCTCTTTGAGGGAGGAAAAAATGCACAAATGAATACTTAGAATAAATAGACACGGAAGGAACTATAAAACAAATTATACTGAGTTCCTTATGGTAGAAAATATAGATAACCACATACCAAAATGATTTTCATAGGTATAATAGTCCTCTTAAAATATTACAGTAGCCAGCAGAAGTGGTATAGAGAACATTCAGATTTTGAAAAAAAAATCAGATTTAATGTCTGTTCCTGTTACCTACGATTTAATTCACTTTGATTTCCCTGAGATAATTTTTACCTTGCAGGATCCTTTTAACCACTGAGAAAGTAAAGGTCAAATGTCAAGATGGATAAACATGGCTTTGCCCCTTTTTTCAAGTGACACAACTTCATGTGAAGAGTACCACGTAGACTTGAGATCTTTTTCTAAGTCTTTCTTTGCCAAGAGCAGCAATAGAGGGAAAAAAAGCATAAAGGGGTCATCTAAAGGCAAGTGTTGAAGAGCTTTGTGGTAGTCCAGATGAGAGCATGTCCTCCAGCTCAGTGCTTAAAAATTTCTCTAGCAATTTGGCAAAGTAATTCTATGTCCATCAGTTTAATAACAAAATATGGGGGTTATATTTTCTTATCTCTTCATAGATTTTTTTCTTTTTCTAATAAGTTATTTCTATCAAAATTTACAGTTATATCAGTGTGCAATTGGTTCTTTACCACAAGTATTTTGAAAAGTCTTGTTCTAGTAGACAATTTGAACTCCACTAATTGAAACTTGATAGTTAGCACAATTTTTTTTTTAACCAACTGCACAGCTTCTCCTGTTTTTCAACTGTGATGTACACAATATGGTCTTGTCAGGATGATGTTGGCAGTAGGGACTTTGCGGACTTCATGGTACCAGGCTGTCTGTGGCTGTTTGAAGAACTTCTGGGAGGCAGGCACAATACAGAGAATTTGCCAGCGTCATAGATGAGATGGATTCATTTTTGTAAATAAATTGGTGGAGGTTTATGAACACAGAACATCACAGCAGCAAGGGAATAGCATTTGCCTGACAAACAGCACCAAGGCAAATGCCAGGCCCTCTAGAATACACGTAGGATCATGGGCACATTGCTTCAGGCTGACTGCTGTGCAGGTAAACACCAGCAGTCAACATTTCCATCCCTGGTGACTTAGAAGACCCAGTCTTAAACTCTGGTAAATAACTTGGAAGAAGCGAGGACCAAAGAAGACATTTCTGACATTGTAAGTAAGCTACGTGGGAAGGGCAGGAAAGACATCCACAAACAAAAGCTCTCTCTTTCCTGCTCCCATTTCCTCCCAACTTGTGGTTGCTTTTTAAAAATGTGTGTGTGTTTGTAAAGTTCTCGGGAACAATTGATTCTAGACTCTTAGATTGTAAATGTAAGGAGCTCAGGATGAGTTATTTTTGGATTTGATGGCTGGAAGTCAGAAAAGTCAGTATTAACTAACCAGACTTTAGATTGTAAATTAATTGTCAATGAATGCCTAATTTTACTCCTTCCTTTTTGAAGCAAAAAAATAACTGGATGACATAATCTATTTGCCTATCAATTTTAAGCTTTTATTTTTTAAAAAGGATTTTAATAACTCTAAAGTATATTTCTTCAAATACATTTTTATTTGGTCATTGTTTTTAGGTCTTCCTCTTCAATAAGAAAAAACTGAAGGCAGAATGACAACTATAGGAACCCCAGGAAATTATTTTAGTAGTTGTTATTTTATTTGATTTTTTTCTGGATAATTGTAGGTTTGCATGTAGTGGTAGAAAATAAGAGAGAGATTCCATGGACTTTTTACTTAGTTTTCCCCCAAAATAACAAATGCTTTGCATAAATGTAGTACAATGTTACAACCAGAAAATTGACATAATCCACAGAATGTATTCAAATCTTACCAGTTTTACATGCATTTAAATTGCATTAAATTAATGCAGACATACACACGTGTGTGTATACAAGTGTGTGTGTGTGTGTCTGCATCAATTTAATGCAATTTAAAGTACATGTAATATCTATATTTTATGCAATTTTCTCCTATCTGTAGATTTGTGTTACCCAAGATAACAGAATACTTGCATCACAACAATCCCTTGTGCTGTCTTTATAACCAAAGCCACTTTGCTCTTTCTCCCCTCACTTAACCCCTGGCAAACACTAATCTGTTTCCTTCCTTATTATTTTGTCATTTAAATAATACTATATAAATTGACTCATAAGACATGCAAGATTATATGCTTGGCTTTTTAACTCACCATTATCCCCGTTAAATCCATTGAAGTTGTTTCAATAGTTCATTCCTTTTTTATTGCTGAGTAATATTCCGTGGTATGAATATACCAGTGTTTTTAAAATGTTAACCCATTGAAGGACATTTGGATTGTTCCTTTAGAGTCTTTTCTTTGTAATGTAAATACTCTTCTCCATTATCTTATTTTGGAAACATAGTATAAATTTACTGAGCACTCATGTGTGCCTGGTGGTGCACTAAACATTTTTCATGCAACAACGTCTTCACAGAACAAATCTCTGCAGTGGATGCTGTTACTACCTGCACTCGGTGAGCACCTCCATCCTGAAATCCCAGGAGTGATCTCAATTCCTGGGTGTAGCAGGAATGTGCAGGCGCCAAGCACAGCTTCCCCGGCCTCCATGGGAGAGCACTCATGGAGTGTAGGCAGCCTGTGGCCCAAGAACTCAAGCAGCTGCCTATTTACAGGAATGGCAGTGAGGCCACAACTGGGAAAATGAAGTTGTCTTTTCTTTGGAGAGACTAGATAGCCTTGTTTGGGCAATCCCAAAATATACAAGTCAAGACCTAGATTTATTATAAGACCTGTCCTCAAGGCTGAGTCAGAATTTGAGGAAAATGTGGGTGAGGGGCAGGCACTGAAGCAGTGAAGCACTTACAGTAATGAAGGGAATCGTATGGTAGGAACATTAGTGCTACAACCCCGGGGCGGATGCGGGTTCACATCAGAAATGTAAGCAGTGGGCCCGGCATCATGGCTCATGCCTATAATCTCAGCACTTTGGGAGGCCGAGGCAGGAGGATCACCTGAGGTCTGGAGCTCAAGACCAGCCCAGCCAACATGGTGAAACCCTGTCTCTACTAAAAATACAAAAATTAGCCAGGCACAGTGGCAGGCGCCTGTAATCCCACCTACTTGGGAGGCTGAGGTAGAAGAATTGCTCGAACCCAGGAGGCGAAAGTTGCAGTGAGCCAAGATCATGCCATTGCACTGCAGCCTGGGCAACAAGAGTGAAACTCCATCTGAAAAAGCAAAAAAAAAAAAAAAAAAAAAGTAAGCAAGGAACTGTAAGGGAGAGGAGGGACTGAGACGATGTCACTAGTTATGCTTTGGGGTATGAGATCAGCAGGACAGGAATGCTGTCAGTTTCTCTCATTCTCTTATTCATCTTTTTTGATCCTTAAGGGAGTCGCAGTGGCCCCAGGGAGTGTTGAGTTGATCACTTCAACAGTGTTCCAGTAAGACTTACAAAAACCCTAAGAGGTGAGTGATGTTGTGTAAAACACATACAGACACATACAATGGACCAGGAAATAAGAGACCTTGGCTCTTGTTCTGAGTTTGCAGAGCTCTTCAGATAAGTCACTTCATCAGTGTCCTCACATGCAAGATGAAAAGACAATTTTGAATAATTTTCCAACATTAAAATGGAATAATCCTGTGAAAAACACTGTAAACCTTTCTATGCTATTTTGAACTATCACACTTAATTATTAATACTATTGTTATTTAAATTGAACAACTTACATTGCAAAATTATTTTGGAGATGCGTATCTGGATATATACATTACATATTACAGAGATATATATCCTACATATTGCAGATCTACATGGACTGCGTATAAACATATTTTCCCATTTAGGAAATATAGAAAGAAGACTCCTTTGGGGAGTGTGCCATTAGTGGCTTTAAATATTTTCTTTGTTTCTATCTATCCAAATAAATGTGGTATTTTGTTTTGCTATGATGCTTTTATTGGAATTTGAGCAGCGAAAGCCAGTCTGTAGCCAGCAAAGGTAGGGCTGATACTGTGTGACTGAACGCTGCTAACCAAGGTAAAATCCATTTGCTTAACAGAATGGCCTATGTGGTCAGGGATGAGAAGAGAGGAATGAGATTTGAATAAGCAAAACTCCGGAGTTCTTGCTTAAAATTGTTCCATCTTCAATGAATTAAAGACTCCTGTAGGCTGGAAGCTCTCCTTTGGGAAGGAGTTAAGCATCTAATGCATTGCATCACTAATATTCATACCGAGAGGTGATCTATTAGGGAGTTAACTGGAGAAGGAGGGAGATGGGGCAGAAGAGACATCAAGGAAAAAGAAGCGGAGGAGCAGCTGGCAGAGGTCAGCCTTTTAGATGCCTTCTTCTCTAGGCTTCCTCAGCACTCCATTGGACATACAAGGATTCTGGGCTTGAAGGAACCCCTCCAGGAAAACCTACAGCAAAGTGCCTCTATTATCATTCTGTCCTAACATTGGATATAAATTGCCACTGATAAAAATAACTTTACAGGGAAATTGCTCCTGAGGAAGAAATTCATTGTCTAACTAAAGCAAACAATTTCATCTGAATCTGATTAAAAGCAATAATCTTTAACAAAAACTTCTGTCAACACTAAACTCATTTAGCTAGTTTTTAAAAGTGTCTAACCCCAGCAATATGTCTTTAGTGCTCATTAAAAGGAAAGCTTTGACATGCTTTTGTTTTCAGATCCTTATACCTCTTTATAAATTTCAGTTAAAAAAAAATCTCACAAGCTGTCATTTTTTTCAAATGTTAATAATTTAAAAAATGGTGGCTATTCTGATAAGCCTCAGTGAATATGTTGTAACAGCAATTTTTGACTTTAGTATTCACTTCTGATTATTTTACTACTGCTCATTTTTATACTTAGAAGACCAACGCACTTTACAAACATTAAGAAGAAAACATAATCCATAGGAATATTTCTATGATGAGATAGTCAATTGCAATAATAGGTCTAGTGTATGTTGATATAATATTTACTGTATACAAATGACCTGTTTCTTATAGCCTTCTGTCAAAGAAGTAGAACAGCTATAATTTATTGT